>NW_019215456.1:0-12363 GCF_002532875.2 Varroa jacobsoni | reverse complement strand
ACGCGGCCGGTATCAATAGGACCTGTCTGATGCGAGCGTCGAAAACAGCTGTTGATGGAACACGTGTGAATGGTCGATTGCTGCAAGGGGGTAGTTACCTGTTGCCCCGTATGGCTACTTATGGGTGCGCATGACCGTAGCTATACACCCCGCTATCCCCCGACGCTCTCTAGGTGCCGTCCTTGAAGACGTGTGCTGTCGACGTAACAGCAACGCAGACTGGGCGCAAGCAAAACTTGACCCATTCACACCGCGCCCGTAGTGACCAGGGCACAGGCAACAGGTCACAGCTATTTTGACCATCAGAGCTGAACCGGCTGAAGCTGATAATGAAAGAGCCTGTGCAATGGAGTACGTTTGTGGCACGATGGGCTTACCATCTATTTGTGACTAGCAGTGCCAACGACGATAGCAGTCACAGCGGTAGCAACGACTAAGACGTCCATTTGCTGTCAAGAAGGCAAAAGAGGGATGGTCAATTGAAGTAGCCTTCCGAGAGATTTCTACTGATCAATACGGGGTGACTGAATGATGTAGTGATGCAGGAAACTAATAATGTTCAATAATAATAGTTATGCTGTTGCTCTAGTCGATCGTGACTGTTGGATTGGTGCCGCGCTGACGACCAAAAGCGTATTTATAATTGTTCTAATTTCGAAAAATGACCACTGAACCAAATAGATTCTCAAAATAATTAAGCAATAATAATAGTGAAATTGAAAATAGTTTACCATACAAAATTCGAATGCGGTCAATGCGGCCCGTTTTGACGGACTAATGATTCTGCCACGCTGTTGCCTGCTTGGTCAAATAGAACACTGACCACGGCCAGTTGGTAAGCAGTTTCAACACTGTAGATGTAGACCCCATGGTGGATGAGGTTATGTTCATACGCAGAGTGGAATACTTCGCTCTTATCTTGTTTGCTATGTTGTCGTCGTCGTCGTCGTCGTCGTTACATTAAAACGAGAAGGTAAAGGAAGTCTTCAGTTTCACGGACAACAACAACGATACTGGGTTAAATGGTTGACTGTTGGCGTCCGGGTTAATGCAATGTATTGCGTCCCTCGTGCCACTCTATCCGGCCCAAGCCATGCCAGCCCGATACTTTCCGTCTCAAGTACGGAGAGCCAAAATGGCGTTGACGCCACCATTATACACTCAACAATACTGCATCTATCTTATACAATGTATTCCGTCAGTGAAGCAAGTGGTAACGGTTGTCAAGGGAAGCTGCTAGGTGTTGCGGTTGCCGCCGGCTCCACTGGATAGAGTAGCTTTCGCCTACGCCAGCTAGGTAATTTCTCATGTAAATAGCCAACGATAACACAGCTAAGCCAACATTGCGAATCCTACGCCCGCAACTATAGTATTATAGGTGCTATTTATGTAACCTCTACGACTGACCTGGTTCTAGTGGCCGTAGCGATCACACCCTCTGTCAGACCTTTGCTCGGCCAATCAAGTTAATTTCAAATGACAAATTCGAATTCAACGCGATGCTGACAAAGCTCATCCATAACCTTTACCTCTACCGAAGCATAGGTCTATGACAGCGGCTTTCCGATGCTGTGTCTTCTCTGTCCGCCAAGCAAATGTTCCTAAGGTGCTGCCTCCGTCATCTCACTCATTGACTCACCGTTATTGATTAGCATTGTACGGTCGGTAATGCGTTGCCGCGCAAAGGCCAGGTACGACCCTTAACAGCAACGCGACAGAAAACGAAAATAGGGACGTTTTTACAACGCTTGGCCTGCTCTAGGTGAATAGTCGTTCATTGCGCCGAATATAAGTGAAAGATGGCCTAAATAGGAACAGCTGCACACGATCTTTTCTAGCCTGATATAGGACAAGAGATCATTATATGAAAAGCTAATCCAGAGTTTTAGCAGTCAACGATAAAGGTTAGTTAATCAACTGAACAACAGGGTTACAGCAGTATGACCCTACGTGTCTATGTTAGTGATACGTTTTCTAGGTCGACATTTAGGTCGAGTTTATCTTAGCTCTAGTGTTGACTGGGTGTTGCTGATAACAATACTGACAGGTTACATGTTTTTGCGCGTTACATAACAATTAACAGGATACAGGTATGTATTCATGAATTAAGTTAAACACGCGCACACGAAAAATCACAGAGGACAACTATCTACGCGAGTTCTAGAACAGACCAAACGTCCCTCTGGATGAAGACGAAATCCTGTGTAGTATACGATTTTACCCAATGCATGTAAAATCGGCCACGCTACGTCAGTACCTGCACGGGGCAAGAGTATAATGTTGTTATTGTTTCAGCGATATGACCTTTAATAGAACTGTAGTACTTCGGTGCTTTTTCTTGTGAACAAGACCATGTTCCGCTGGTGATTATTTTTTGAGACTAACGCGCTGCTATATCCTCAAACATTATAGACCGGATTTTAGACAAGCCGTCCACGCTGTGGGTATTTGCTCGATGAGGTGCTATCCATATATTGTATATATTAATGTATCTATTAGTAAAGCATATTTTAGAAGGAAGCACTTGCAACGGCTCTGTATCAAGCCTTAGCTACGGTATCGATATGGCGATTTGAGTTAATACAATTTACGTGGGCTTTATTCTACTTCTAGCAACAACGGCAATAGTCATCGTCGTTATAGAAACACGAACAGTAGCACCGCAAAGGAAAAAACGATGTTTGTTCTCTGCTTCGCCCTCTTTTGTAGTCTTTCCTTCGTCTAACCGTAATGAAGCACTGGACGACACCCGGATCGATGTTGATAGGTAGAAACGAACGGAGGTCTCCGCTGAACGCCGTCACTCTTCAAACTTGCCGCTATCGCCGTTGCTATCGGCAGTAGCTGCATGAAATAGCTGTGTCTCAAGGTCAGACAGACGTCACTGCCACAACGACGGCGGCTGCGGCGGCGAGCGATCGAGAATCGTGAGAGTCTCAACGGCAGTAACAGCTATGGACGAAACATCAATGAGCGGCCCAACAAAAAGGATTGGACCACACTGCAGTGCCGACCCGGTTTGCCTCTTGTTGTCGCCGTTTCTATAACGATCGCAGTAGCTGTCGGCAGCGATAGGGTCCGCTGCTCTCAGAAGTATGGTGACGTTATTTTTTTCCCTACCTCTCTTCCAAGTTGTTATTGTTTTTGCCGAGTTGTTTTGTCGCGCTCCATCCACAGCGACCACGTGCTTTGTCGCTAGGCCAAAAAATGTCCGCTGTGTATGAGTGCCTCGAAGTCCATGTTGTTACCTGGTCCAGGCATAGGACGATGGATAAACTCCTCCTGATGTGCCGTAAGCGACGGGAATTGGCGACTTAATACTGTTATACCGTATAGCTAACATAGCATGTCGTCGGGCTTCAGCTGGAAGCAATTCGTTCGGTGTCAATGTTGCAGGCGAATTCGTCCCGGTTCCGTTTGCTGCGGCGGTCGTATTTAAACATAGTCACTCTTGTTAATGCAGCTTGTGCGCTTGACACGCCAACAACAAATTCTACCAGCATCAGGCTTCTAGGCAAGCTCTTACGGTGGCACATCTGCGGCAACTATCGGCACGCACTGCCGTTTGCTCCCTGTGCCGGCCTGTTTTCTCTCCCGCCTTTTCCACTGAATGAATAACGAGCTTAGCTGATCAGCTCGTTGCACGAACGATGAAGACGACTAAAGCGGCGGGCGTCACTGAATGCTGTTGGTCTGCTAGCACAGGCAGCTCGTGGGACCAGAGATTTATAGGTAACAGTCGTATTTGTATTGCTAGTGGTAATGGTAAGTGTTTTCCAGAAGAGATAGCCATTGCGAGAATGAGCCTTGCGGTCGGTAAGTACTGCAGAAGTGGCAGATACTACTTAGCACGTACTGTGTTCCATACAACTGCGGTCACGGACAACTGTGATCGTATAGCAATCAATAACACCGACCGAGTTGCGTTATGGAACACCACTAATACGGATTTCGAAGGCGAACTTTGCACTGTAGGTAAACAATGAAAAGCCGCTGGGCTCGAACAGTATCAGGTAGTTGTTAAACTTACTGACATTACAATGAGTTTATTTGAGGGGATGCTCAGCTTCTGTATGCGCCTCAGACTGTCTCGTTTTTGTGAGCCCCCTATTACCTTTGGCAACTGGCAAAACCAACCAGACAAGCGGGAAACGATATATTTACTTTTTGTTGTTAACCTAGCCAGTATTTCACGCAGATACGTTCATTGCCAAATGACTTCTCCTCGTTACGGTATTTCTTGCCTTTTCGGCAAATCAACAAATTGTTTCACCTTTTCCCTGTTTCTAGGTAAAGGGCGGTGCTTTTAGAGAGTTTTACTTCGGTTTGGGCTCGGTAGGATGTACTATCAAGTGAAATAGGATTATAAGACGCATGATATACCTATCTAGTGTAACCGAGAGCTGCAGCGTATGACATGTACATCGTGTCTTAACATAGAACAGAATAGCGGTTTCGTAAAAACTCCTTCCTTCTCTCGGAAACCGGATCGTAGCATTCTATTGAGATCGTCAAAGAAATCGATAGGGAAGTAAGAGTAGATAGCGTTGCTTCCTACCATATTCTGACGCTGTAATTAACCTTATGTCTTCGCTTTGCCAGCGATCACATCCACTCCATGCAGTGAATGAAAATCAATGCAGGCCAAAAAGAATATGTGTTACCAAAGCACTGGTGGCACTCTAGAACGCCTGAGAGGTTCGTTTGCTGTTGGGGCGTGGATACACCATAAGGCCGCTTTGTCTATGGCAACGGTTTGAAACGCTAAAGAACTTTTAACCAGACTAGTGTGACTGTATCACCGTCAAACATATCTAGCTATCGGTACACGAGTGGAGCATTGGCGTTAAGCGTCTTGAGCAATACTAGTAGACTATAAACTATAAAAGAAGCGGTTACGGAATTCGCAAAAAGTCTAGCGTCACGTGCGCAGTTCAGCCTTTACGTTGCACCGGACTAGAAAAGCGATAAGTTTAGCGACCAAGCTGCAACTCGACCAGGCCAACCTTAGGAGTTGCCTAGGTAGGGCAGCTTGAGCCGACAAACTGTACAAAAGGCATACATAATCGATAGTCTCTGATCGTGGGAAGGAATAAAATAACTTATCTAGTTTCCCATAGGCTTATTGAATTCCCTAGGCAAGAATTATTCATCCACTACTGTTTTCTTCTATGTACCTGTCACCAACAAACAGGTGGATTTTTCGGGCTATCCTTACTGACAAGGTAACTCCATTTTGTTTCTGCTTCATGGTCATATCTTTAGATCTCAGTTAGATAGTTATGCATTGGGCTGCTATCGAATTTAATACGGATATAATAGGTATATATATAGGCCGAGTATTTGGCTAAGCACGTTGGTAGACTTTTGACCGTAATGGGACTTCTTGTTCGCTGCTACAAACATCAGCCCATAGATTACATCGAGAGTCCCTGACATCTCAAGTGGCTTGATCTGATAGCACGCCCGTGTCGGATTTAAACACACGCCGTATAGAGGTGCTGGAGGCGCCATTAAGCATACTGCATGTCTCATTCAGAAATCCATGGAACACCAACGACTTCAACCAGAAAAGAATAGACCTTTTCGACGCTTTTCAATGGTCTTTACTCGAGCTCTTTTTTCGCACTATCCTGTTTACAACCTTTACAATAACCGACTGAATTCATTCGATATCATCCACAGAGAGCATGGTCTATTCGCCAGTGTTTAGCCATGGTGAAGACGAGTGACAGGTAGCAAGGCCTGACCTCCCTAGATTGCATGTGGTTCCTATATTTCCACAGCAACGTCACCGTGTTGACGACAAGTTACTAGGATGCTAGAGATCTGTCTTTCAATAGGTATTCTATGGATGGCTACATATGTTACGCAGTATTGTCGTCTCTATGTGGAGCGTCAATAGAGCTAAAGAATTGTCTATTCTCTTCCTACTGGTGACGCAGTACCGTTGTATAATGCGGTTTCGTACTGAACTTGCTGAACTTACTCAAGTTATCTAAATGCAGCTTTAAAGAAGATATTAGAGGGACTTGTTCCGGAGACGGCCTTTAGTAGCCTGCGGCTTGTTTGCGCGCCATCTTATCACTATATGACTTGAGATTAATAGATGTTTTCATTTAATCACACATGTATTAACTACAATTTAAGGTTAGTAATATGGCTAAAACTTAAGCTAACAATAGGCTTCCTTAATTAAGGCCTCGAAATTTGGAGTATAAAAATTAGTAGTAAAACGATGTCGTTCACAGGGAAGCGCAAACGCAACTGTGTCAAGTACTAGAAAGCCGCGAAGTTAATCTTTGACTAAGTCAATTTTAAGTTACTTATGTGTAGCAATTGCAAATCGAGTAGTTAACTGTCCTATACTACTAGAATACGATATCACTAGAGGAAACCTCGTTATTATACCGCAGTCCCGGGAATGACATTTAACTTAAGGTATTGTTTCGAAGTTACCTATACCCCAAATTAGATATTTTCGTTTTTTATGTCCATTATTCCGTTGGTCGGCTGATTCTCATCACAATAAAAGCGTGTCTACGCGAGGATTCAAAGCTTCTCGATTATATGATTCGAACCACCGCTTCTCATTTAAATTGGCAAGCAAACACGTTGCACATTAAGTTATCACTAGTACAGTTATTTAGGCCTTAAGTTAGTTCTGTCCTCTAACGAAGGCAAGTTTAAAGCAGTACATCTTCGACGCAAAACGTTTTTCTTACTGCGGAAGCCTCTGCATGAAAGCCGAAGTGCGTAACTATGAAGTTTGTTTCTATGCTGGGCCTGGTCTCGCGATTCTCAGAAGTCATCTACAAGACGTGCACAGACAATCGAGCATCGCCGAAGCTTGAGGAAATGAAACACATAGTCACTGATACGCACACATGAACGAACTTTTTCTTTGTACGATGGGCCCAGCATGATAATGATATTGACTGGAGGCCAATGCATATACGTATATGCTTAGTATATTGCTTAACTCTTGCCAAAGAAACGAGACCGTTTACAAAAGCCGCAAGCAGACAATTGTAGAGTGGATTGACCACTGGCGGCGGCGGCGGCGGCGGCGGCGGGGCAGCGTGACGCTGCTCATGTTCTCAATATAGGCAGAATTTTTATTATAGCTAGGCAGTGTGCGATCTCCTTTACGCGACGCTCCTGAGTAGCGTTTGTCTCTTGTATTGCTGTTATCTAGGAGACGGCACATTTTCTAGGTCGACCGCAGCGAATGCCCACATGCTTTTCTATAAAGATATGTCTCTCCAGATACAAATTTAGGGCAGTCAATCTAAATATGGATTTGCTCGTCGTTTGCTGTGTATTTTCCTTTGCTCCCTACGGAAGCTTGCTATTGCCTAGTATTAAAGGACTGGCAAGTAGCCATCTTTGGCATCGATAAATTACCAATTATGTGTGTATTATATGTGTAAATTACTAATTATGGGCGTCTAAATATGGACAAGGCACGATAAGTTGATCAATTTCACTTTGTAGCGAAAGTTGCACGCAACGGTCGATGACGCCAGAACATCGGAAACTGCCGATGACCATAGCGGACTGGCAGAGTCGATCAGAATATTACAAGGTTTCAGCTGAGATGCGCGCATTTCCTGATGTGCTTGTATATAGAATGAATGCAAACTGACGCTCTACCGAGCGTCTCTCAATCCCCGTGTTGCTCAACCCCCGGAAGCATATACAGATATACCCCCCTACTATCGTTATTAGTAAGGGAACGTTTGTATATTGCGTCGTATGTAATTAATTGTACTATAGTCAGGTACGTGGCACGTCAATCGAGAATGTAAGTTCCTGATGATCTTTTTTGCAATTGCGCAGGCTACGAAAAAACAGACAAAGGCAATGGATTATGGCGTTTCGATTATACAGCGGATTTCCGAATGGAAACCGCAGGAACTTTTCAAATTGGTTACATAATCAATTAGGAGATTAGAAATAGTAATAATTGTTTTAATCTATAAAGACAGCTGTTTAAGTAAGAAGTGCTTCTTGGAACTTTGACTTATTAGCTACCTTCATATAGTTCTGTCGTGTAACTAAATGTACAAAAACGTAAAAATAAAGTATCAGACAAAAAAAGGTAGTAAACCGATTCTCTAGATCGGAGTATGGTTAACCTGCTGCTCATATCGTGACATGCATGCCCATTTTAGAAAGCGGTTAATACCTTTGAAGTAAGGTAAACGGGTAAATGTTCGCAAACTATTGTACTCTTACCATCTATTTCTATATTTAAGCCCGCGATTAAAGTTTTAGCTTAATCTAGCTTTTTGCAGCCAAGTTGAAAACCCCCCTTATGAACGGGTTAAGGGCATAGCCATTTGTCTGAGCAATGGGTCTGTAGCTTGCTGTCGCCGTCAGCAGTTTAATCAGTAATCTTCAATGGAAATCTATTTCATCTTAAGTCCGTTCGACAATATAAAAACATATCTATGTGATTTAACTCTAATTTTCCTTCGTGGTTTTGCTTAAGTCGGACCAGCAAAATGAGCTTGCTGACCGTTCGATTTAGCAGCCGTTTCTATGAAGATTTAAATAGTTGCGCCACCAGAAGCAGTGACTGGCGTTATGCTCACTTGTAAATTACGAATACATTTGCGATAGCTAAAAAGCTATCTTCGGTTTGTTTTGAATATGAGCGCGCCAACAAAATAACAGCGCCATTTGCGTTGGCGGCGGAAGCGTCTGGTCAATCAGTTATCAATACCAGTACTAGTTTTTCGCGCGAGTCACGAGTAGTACGCGTCGAGTCGCGTTTCAGTCGCCGCGGAAAATTGGCTTGGGTTTTGTTCACCGACGAAACGTCGAAAACGGTTGAATAAAAATTTGCTGTCTTATCTTGCTAATAGCAGTGAACCTAAATCATTTAGCTATACGATCACTTATGCATCAAGCAGACATGGCCTACCGTGGGCGGCAGGCCAATGCAAATCAGTACAGGCTATTGGTCAGCTGAAAATGATTTTTTCTAACCTCAAATGTGAGCTATGGTTTCCGATAGTATCTGCTGGGACAAATCTGTATCTCCAATGTCATTATTAAAGCTGTTTGACAATGCTCAGTCATACTGTACTACTAGGTGGGGCTGGGAAGTCGGCACCACAGATTCGAATGTATTGATTTCTAATTCCATTCAACTCTTGTCCTAAAGGCTGATTGCTATTTTTGAGTAGGCGCGTCCATTACTGTGAGAAGTAGAGAAACCCGTGCACCCAGTTTTGGCGGCATGATACAAAGGTAATGACAAAAGTGATGCTTCCACGGTTTTTCATCTATCATTTCATCGATTTTGCCTTCTATTTCCTCGGGCTAATTAATTTGTAAATATCGTTTATAGACAAGGTAATCTTTTGAATGAAAAAACAGGATTCTCCCATTGCAGTTTAATCCGCCTGTAGGCTTAGCTTGGCCTTGAGCGTGAAAATTTGTTTCCAATGCCAACTCATATTTTTTTGCGATTTCATTGTATGAACACAGCTCTGAAAGCTGGAATCAACTTTGGAAGAGCGGTCCTTGAGAAGTGGCAGCTCTTCGCCCATTTCAAGGTAGTAATTTGCTATCGTCTTTTTCTGTACCTACCACCCCTGGCAAGCAACCTTATGCACTAACAACAATCGCGGTGAATCGTATAGACATTTATTTCACCCACCCCCATCGCCAGTGCCCCCGGTAGATCCCCGATAGAGCTGACACTGTTTCGCGTCCCGACTGTGACCTTTTCTTGCTGAAGAAAACGCGGCCACCCCGATGTTGCTCCTGACCACGATCGTCACCATCATGGCTCGTATTTATCCGTGGTTTTGACACGCTTTTTTCGGATATTCTGATTCGCTGTGATTCATTGAGGCCACAGAACATCCGAGCTACTCTGTAGCTGACGAGTTACTGAGTCGCCTGCCGACGATTTAACTCGCTGGCGTATCAGCTGAATACGGCAGCCCTACCTGGCTCCATATCTCAACATGGCGCGGGATACCAAAAGCTATCCACGTATACACAGAAGATGTTCTCCAATTTCTTTTTATGATACCGAGCCTACCCAGAGCAGAACGTACACCTCTGTATTTCTCTGGCTTCATCCGTGTCGGCCAAAGCCACAGTCGATAGCTTGGAGCGTGTGTGGACCAAGCCACCTAGCAATACCCCCTTTTTCAGATAGGTTCCCAAGACCCTGCGTCAGCGCCGAAGTATTGAACCCCTTCCAAGAAGTTCCAAAACATGACTTCTTTACGCTGCAGTTTTAGCACTCTTTTCCTCTCCTTCTGTCTCTCTCTCTCTCTCTATTTATCTATCTCATTCAATGGTTTGCTGCAGGTCGGTCGCGATTCGTTCCTTGAAAGCGCGCCGCTCGGGAGGCTCTCAGGGCTACCAGCTCTTCAAGAACAGACAGTGGTCCACAGAACCATCTCAAAGCCCGTCAAGGTTAAGCGACTGGACCGGCAGCTATCGACAGCTAGAAGCGGTCGCATAAAACTTCTATGCTTGCTCCAGGTCAGCTCTCCAGCATCAATGTCGGAAGCACTGAGAACAGAAGAGCATCATTTCCCGGAGCACTGGTATAGTCCCGTGCTACACCGTCCGATGCTCCAAATGGAGCCGTGGCAGCAGCAGTAGAAGCAAAGTATGTCGAACGATATGGCGCGAGTTGATGTGTACAGCTGGGCTGTACAGGGGTTGATACGTAGTTAATCTATACGGGATATTGAATTCGTTAAAACAAGAACCGTTTAGAAGATTTCTGGCCAATCATCGGCGGCATGGGTTTGATCGGAAAGCTGCTAAGTGATTTTGTGTCTATTTCTGTTGCGTAAAGTCGTCCAGTTCGCCGTGTCGTGTCCAATTGTCCCCAGTGACAATACGTCATTACCATAAATTGTGTGTGTATATCATTTTGTAGAAACTCCACCTATATGCCGTGTTATCTCTATTAATCTAATAACTCTAGTACAAACTGAACCGCAAGGGAGCTACTGAGGTTGGGCGCCAGATAAGAAAAGCGGCTTTTCGTGAGTTCTAGAGGCAATGAAGATGCGTACTCCTATATGTTCGATTTCATTCCTGTATGCTGTTTCGAAGTATTGCTGTCTATTCTATTTTCTACATGACGGTGAAATCTTTCGGATCAACCGCCGGCCGGAGTCCGAATATACGCAATACGTGGCCGAGGTAAAAGGACGGCCAATGCTCTACTAATCATCCTGTTCCATTTCGCCTATCTTGTCACTTTCAACAGTCCCATGCGACTTGATGCGGAGCCTATAGCTGAATCGAACCGATCCGATTTAACCTTGCAATGGCTACAACGAGAATTAAACCGATTTACTAAGGCGAGGACATCTCTTGAAAAATTATCATTATCCCAGTTTCAAGAAACAGCCTACGGTTTCTACATACCTTCCCTGTAATCGAGCCCACCCCGACGCCACCGTCGGCTTCGCATCAGTCCATGCAGCGGATGACCCACTTGCCAACGGAATTAGGACTAAGCTGTCGCTCAGAGATCTAGTCATCCAGGCTGCAACAACTCTTGGAAGAACATATTCGCTCCATACAGAATATACGCGAGATATCCGTTTATAATCTCTAAGTGAATCGACATAAATTGGGAGAACTATAACTTGGAAGGGCACCGGAGACTATGAGCCGGAGAATCCGAGCGTACTGCTGGAGATCAACCATTGTAGGCAGTCGTAGTGTTGCCATGGCTATTCAAGCGAGATGTTCTTTTCTGCGGCTACCATGACCACGAACGGATCGCCTAGCGACCGACCGCCAAAAGCGCACGCAACCGCGTCTCAGACTATTCTCTGGTGACCTTGGCCGCACCATCTGACGTCCGCGACTCTGTCTGGATGAAAGCGCTGCCGATGCCAGCTCAACTACGACAACGGCGGCTCCCAATACTAGCCATAACACCTAATTCGGCCGAACTAGTGCTGTCCATTGTATCTCGCAGTTGCCGGAAACAAACGCGAGCTTCGATCGAGATCACTTTAGCGTCCACTGGCGTTTGAATAAGCGCGGGCAATCGAACACTGGACGAGTTACGACACGCAGTTAAACATGCCTATGTTGTAGCGATGTAACTCAATTTGTTTGGACTTGAACTTGACTGATCGCGCAATTACCGGGTCCAACGAAGTGAACTGGTTGTTTGTTCCGTAGGGAACGAAACTGCTGAGCAAGAAAGAACGTTACGCCGGCGTAGATGGCACTTGTGCTTTTATGTTTCAGGTATTGGACCGTCCTAGACTGTTAAGAAAGTTGATTAAAAAAAATTAGAACCGAAATAGGTTAACTTATGTCATATATATATGTATGTAAGCGTGTGTGTGTGTG
>NW_019215455.1:0-12370 GCF_002532875.2 Varroa jacobsoni | reverse complement strand
AAACAAATAGACCAATCTTGGTTATGAACGAAAATGGAACAAAATACGTTCTGCGGGTCCATGTCTCAGCGATGCCACGGACCAACAGCCGACAGAGAAATAACATGACATGTGGTACTTCACATCGGTGCCAATATTCCGCAATACAAGTCTGCTGTTCACAAGCTTCAACGAGGAACTGAAGTGGTCCAGTTATGTCGTGGGCCCCCTCCTGGATAATCCCGCAGTGATATTTCACTGATTATATTCGCGATAACTCAATATATGTAGAATAAAGATTGAGAGTTAGTCGCAGGAAAAAATACGATCGCTTGTTGTCTAAATCTATACACTCACCCAGAAACACACAAACTCTGTATATATATATATATATATATACATATATATAGAGACAATGACACACCCCTACACAAAGAAAATTTCACTCGCAACAATTCATTCAAAGTCTTACTTAGTTTCTTTAATTCACCAATTTCTTTTTATGAATTGCTCGTCGTTACTATCCTTCTCTATCTCTCTTTTATGTGTATTTTAATTTCGAGTCTTTTTTTGCGACTCTACGTCATTCGCTCTGAACAAAGATCAGACGCCTTAAAGTGCTTGGGCTTCATATCGCAGGACCATAGCATTAGAAGAATCACATATATTCGCTGCAGCTCCGAGGGTCCAGCCACGGCAGCTGTGCACCGTCACATGTTCTTTTGTACCTACTGTTGCCTGTGTCACCGCAGTTTCGACAATTTTCAGCTTATTTTTAGGAGAGTAAGTGATAAGGAGTAAATGGCACCGTTGGCTGAACAGAAATTTTAAGGTAGAGAAAGCTTCAGTAGGGAACGAATGAAGCTAGGCGTCATGGTAGGTTTCTTTGTTCTGTTTCGCAAAGCCAGCTACCCTAAGGGCAAAGCTAGCTGCCCTCTAACCGGCTAGGATTGCGATCGTATGTTCGGCGGCAAATGTAGGTTGGCACATTTACGTGAAGGACCCTTTTTCCCTTGGATTCGCTTCTGTATACTTGCTCGTGTTTCGGGTCAAGCTTTTCAGCGGGTTTTTCATCTCGTCTCCTTATTCAGCTCCGCATGTTTTTACCTGACACGGATGACATTTCTTTTAAGAGACCCCCTAACAGATCCCCTGCCGTCGTGTTCTTTACAACGTATACGAGGTATGTGTCTCTAGCTAGTCCGAGCTATTTTATTTGTGATCCGCGCTGTGGTATGCGTGTAGTGTCTCGCGTTCGTTTGCTTTTAATAGCAAGACGACACTGTTATTGTCACACATAAGTACGTCACTGTCGCCGGCAGCAGCAGCAGCAGCAGCAAGGACGACGACGAAAAAGGCGACGGATGAATCCGAGTGACTAGAGAATGCGCGCAACGTATGTAAACGGTATAATATCGACACAGACGGGCTTACGGTAAAAAGAGACAACATTGAAAGCAGCTCCTCACTAGTGTAACCCAGGAGTAAAGCATATGGGCAGATAGACGCCGCTATTTTCCATGAGATTAGGGCGTTTAAGCTCATAATGGATTCGAAATTTCCTTAGGAAAATAAGTTGGCCTCGCACGCAGAAAGTAATACTCCCAATTCATAGCCCTAGCGTTAACAGAGTCTGCCTCAATCTCTAAGAGCTTGCTCATGCCAAGACCCTTCACTAGATCACGATCCTTTCCTTCGAACGATGCGATACCGCAACGGCAGTGTCAGTGGCAGTGTTCCTGGCGATAGATGACCTCGGCAGCTCGGTGGCCGACAAAGGATATCGCAGATGAAGATGACACTCCGCTTGTCGAACCGTCTTTCAATATAACCAAATAGAATAGCGTAAAAGTACCCTAAAGGCGTCCTTTAAACAGTAAATACGAATAGATGCCTGTGCATGTGTACGTGTAGCCTTATCGTATTCGAGGTAGCGTTCGGTAACACAGCACAATGTCGTTCACAGAAATGGGTTCTACTAGCTAACACCGCTTTTGTCAGATAGCCAACAAGTTTGGACATAGATAGATGTTTTTTTTATCAACTGTTTTCAATCACTCAACTGTTTAAAGCAGTACTTAATGATTTAACAAGTACAGGTTATAAAATTTGAAACTTTAATTCGACTTTTATTCTTGTCTGCCTGTTAGGCTTAGGGATACGTAAAATTCGAAACTAAATGAAAACAAATTTTGCCTTATGCTGGAGGTACCCAGGCGTCTAGCAATGTTTAGGGGCAAAGTGAAACGTTCAACATTAGTTCCTAGGTTTTGTCAACAATTGGCTCCGTCAATCTGCATTGTTCAACAGCCTGTAGCATGACTTCAATGATCATAAATTTTTTGCCACATGAATCCTGATCGTAATCTAACTGAAATGAGAATAAGGGTCCTTTCAATATAAGATCTTCACAATTTCGGAACAACTCCTCGGATCGGGAGGCACTTAAATAAAAAAAAAAAATAGAGCAAACGGGGTTACGCGTTGATATGATTTTATCATTTTTCTTTTATATGGCGCGAATAAATCTGGAATAAAAATAGGACGCGTGTTGTTATGTAAAAGAATGGCCTGATTTTTGCCACGGTTAGGATTCATTCCGCAATAAGGACTGCTACTTACGCTATACATATTAGATATTATGGATATATTTACTAGACATTAATGTCAAACACGTTCCGTGCTATTTCGATCTAACCTTCATAGCAACATGCCTGGCGTACTTTCCGAAAGTAGTTTTTAATATATCTTTAAATACCAATTCGATACGTGAAACTCATGAGATAAAGTCGTAGGCAAAACCCTTCTGTTAAATTTGATAATATCAAAGATTATCCAGAATCCTATAACAAATCAATGTCACTACAACAGTACGTGAATGTCGAGGAAATCGCATACTATTAACAATTTTCTCCGTAATAACCCAAATAAAAAGAAAGCATTGCTGTAACAAAGAGCGACCGTTAAGCCCCCCCCCCCCCCCAAATGAAGTGCCCGATCCCAGGTGCCCAATACTACCAAACAATAATACGCACAACGTCGTGCTCCTCTCAGGTTCTAATGCATTAGTGTTATTCTTATATTCAGCTTAACTGTGTAGTGCCGACCTTACCGCCCCGCATATGCCCCTGTAGGCATTATGGCAGAATTGTTAAACAGCTTCGACGCTCACGCACTTCGAGCGAAGTCTGCGATAAACATTCTCTTGACCTCATCAAAATAAAATTAAGACAAAATAGCAAAAACTCGTGAAGCTTCTGCTCCTCGGTAAGCTACGGGTTTCGTTGCTAACACAAAAGCTTGAGCCGTGTTTATGTAGATGTCCCATAAGGGAATCTATAATCAGGCAAATAGTACTTTCCGTCGGTGGCATGTACCTAATAAACTGGGTGCTGCCTAACCGACGAACGGATGGAGGCCCCTGAGCCTCGGACTTTTCTTTTTATCTCGTTATCTGTTAAGTTTTGACTATATTTCATTGGTTATCTGTGTTGGCATCGAACAATCCACCTTTCCTGGCGTATTTCTCATTCCTGTCCATCGTAGCATGGCCCGTTGGTGTGACCTTTGCGATTGCGTTCTTCCCTTAACGTATTATCGAAGAGTTTCGTCGCCGTTTGTAGTTCGGCTATGCAGTCAGCAAGTGTACTACTATACTCGTTTGTTTCACTGAGCAACATGGATGGTAGCTGAAGTCGAACTTTTTTTGCCAAGAACTATCAGTAGTGTGGTTTATCGCTTTAATAACTGAATCCAGTTGACTTTGGATTGATAATAACGGTGACTGCGAAAAGACCGCGTATTGATAGTTTGGAAAATACTAGCACAATCTGACTCGTTCGTTATCAGTTTGATGATACCAGAACATCAACCATGCTAGGAAAACCCCTTCTTCGCTACAAAGTTAAGCGTATATATGTAAGCGTGAGCACACACACATATGTAGATATATCTCTATCTACGTATGCGCGTGTAAAAAAATGACCGTTTTTAATCCCAAAATGGGCCAAATATTTTTCAATATTTTACAGTAAAAAAAAAATTAAATTGAATAGACGCCACCTGCTTTGAGAACTTTTGTATTTATATGCGAAAAATTGTCTGATTTTTCTATCCTGTTAGAGAAACGAACCTATCACGATTTGGGGATTTTTGTAGAGGCTGATATCTATCGGGTAGTTAAAAATGTGTGTGATTTGGCACGATCACGGGGGTAGACGACGCGTTTTCTGTTCACTAGTCCCGATCGATTTTTTCAATAGTTTGTTGTCAATTGTTGACCACAGAGATTTATATCACTCGTTTTGTCAGACAGCAGTCTGGGTCTTGTTGCGTTTCTGTAAAGTTCCGCAAATAGAAATACGATTTAATAAATCAGTTCGTCAATCGTCATTAATTGCTTTCGTAGTTGGTTAACTACTACGAAAAAATCTGCATTTTTCAATCAACTGTCTCTGACCGTCCCTTTATCTTGACTACAACCAGCCCAGTCTTGTAAGGGATCTGAACAGCATCCGTGCCTTTATTGTAATTAAATTACAGAATATCGCAATTTTTGCTCATATTCTAGGCGTATTGTCTGACATATGCAACTTTGAAGCCATCTAGTTAGAAAATGGTCACACATATATATATATATATGGAAGAGCTGTAGGGGCTGAGTTATCCCCATCTCTTGAAATTTGTTTTTACCGACAAACTGCTAACCAAATGTTTATATTGAGTTTATATAAAAGGCTCATCTTGATATTAATCGAAAGCTTTCGCTTAGCTAAATCAAAATAGAAGCTATCTTTGAATATCTTTTAAGTGAATCTCTACTATGTATTAATTAGAAGATTGTAACGGCTAATTTAACTGAACAATTTTTACGTATATCTTTTACAAGGGATATTTTAAAAGAGTACCAATGTATCGAAGTAATAAAGTACCACTATACTGATACCAATCTACATATCTTAACGAACTGGGTTTAAATGCTAATATTGATATTTCTAGGTGAAAAAACCTAATATTTTTTTGCTAAAATAACATTGAGATGATTTTTTTTTCAAATGAAGCTGGTATTTCTTGGTAAGAGTGGAAAGCTTTTAATGAACTGAATAGAAATGTAAGACGTGTTCATATACGTAATTCTCGTCGAATGGGGTCGAAAGGGGTCGAAAGGGGTCGAAAATGCCACTTGATAGGTAAAATTTTTAACACGATGTTCTACATAAGGGTTCTTTTGATGCCAGTCGATAGTTTTCGATGTACTAAATGAGAATGCAATAGTTATATCTGTATCTAAATTGATATTTTTAAAGGAAAATTGCTGAAATCCTATTGATCGTCTTGATTTGTCTCTGTAATGAAGTGAAAACACATTTGAATTGTTTTTTTGAGTAAATTTCTAATATGTCAGTGTTGTGAAGTTGACGCAGGGAAACGTAAAGGCAATTTTCCTAATTTTCTTTCGTAAAAATGTTTAGAGAAAGATGCCAAAGTATTAACAGAAAAAAAAAAGAAAAAAAAATAAGCATATTTGTAAGTCTTGGTAGTGTTTCAGGAACAGAGTCACCATATCGACCGGGACTATCGAATCATCTTGAAATGTTTGTTAGACCTTGATTCAGTACGACATGTAACCACTTAAAATCTTAGGAAAAAAAAAGAAAAAATGATAAAACGATTGAGTTTTTGGCGACATTTCTCGGGATAGTGTCAATTTGAGTTTGGTACAATATGTGCAACTATCCCTTGTAAAATAGAATTTGATTTTTAAGCCAAAAAGAGCATCAATAGATTAGCTAATTCTATAAATAACAACACCTCGTAGAAGTCAATTGAGGGCATACCTTATTTACGTGCGTTTCAGAAACAAGGACAATCAGCCAACACTAAAGAAGCCGCGTAGCTGCATTGTAGAAGCCCATCAAACGCCAACCCTTAGTGACGGAGACACGTTTAAAGTTTCTTGAGCTCCTTAGTAAACATATTAGAGTAGGCTAATGAAGTAATTATACTATATTTGTAACCGTTACGTCGTAACAGCATTAAATGCTAGCTATATACTTTCAGGTAAGGTCATTTGCAGTACAATTTACGCAGGCCCTATTCGAGCTATTTTGCTGATGGTTCGTTTTATGAGCTTATCATCCTTAGCCTAAAAGTACAGCTTTTTTTTTAGTCTATGGCTTTCTTACAATCCTAGTAAACAGGACAAGTCTTTAGGACCGTGTGTGAATCGTCAGACTAAACGAATAAAGCGAACTATTTGACCTTCGACAATAGCTTACGCTGCAGATTATGCGCGAACCTGCTATCAATACACGGTATATATAAGTGGTACTAGATATTCAATAGAGAGTAATAGTCAAATATACAACTGATTCTAAAATTACAATCTCCCACATACGCCGTAGTACGGCTACGTCACGGCCTGTGTTGGACACATGTGGGACACACTAACAAAAGGCAAAGCGAGCCTTGCAACATATATCTAGTCACAACATGGGACATGATCATAATGTAGAGCTTTCGGTGACCGAAAGAAGGTCATTTAATGTTCGACGCCCTTCAAGCTCGGTCAAACAGCATCGTACGTGTGACTGGATGATCAGCCAATATTCATGAACAAGTTGTCATTTTAAGTATTACAATGTACGGACAATGATATAATTTCAGTGTTTTGCCTATAGACAGTACGCGATTGTGTCCATACGCTTAACTAAACCACTAGATTATGCAGCACTCCTTGATGACCGTGAATATTGCGTATTTTAGTTTAAAAGAAAAGGCCATAACGCAACTTTGTTCATCTCGAAACTTGATGCGCCAACTTACATGCGTTTGATCCTTGTTTTTATCATCCGCATCGCGCTGTCCCACCTTCGACATGTATCTATCTTTTATCAAAAAAAAAAAGTTAGAGTATTGAGTAATAAAGCCCAGTTCGTACCAGATACTATAATAGTAAATGATTCAAATCTTTATCAAACAGATCATTCTGTTTTATGCATGGATATCTTTCAGTGCTATCCATTAGTGATGTTATAGCGAGGGCGCGCGAGCTCATTGTTTCTTCAGTTTTATCATTTCACCTTATCTTACTACTATTATCTTTGTGTGTTTCCCACTGACACGTTCATATCGATCCGCACAGACCCGCTTGCTCATAGCAATGTATACTTATTTAACCGTTTTCCTAACAGTCTCACTCGTAATTTGCCTTTCGAGTTGCTCCTGTCTACCTCTGTGACGAATGGTTGTATTAGGAAGGGCGCTATAGCTATTGGTCATTGACGCCTCGCACAGCACAACGTCCCTTACCGGCCGAACAACTGATACCCTCGCCGATGTCAGTTGAACGTATCGGCCTCACTTCCCATTGGGTTCACTCGCGTTTCAGCCCTCTCTCCTTTCCCTTAGATACTCGTTTTTTTTTTCGTTTTATGTTTATGAACCCATAGTTCGAAATCTGTTGGACAACCCTGAGCCTCGGCTCGCTCGTTTGGAAAAGCAGACGTCACAGTATCGCTAAGGTATGACCCCGCTCTGTAAAGCGCCGCGCCAAAGCTCACTACATGCTACATACGTATGTCGAACTAGGGGGCAATTGAGCTATCGTTGAACGTTGGGTGCCAAATCGTTTTCGTTGTTTCACTTTGCCTGTCCCTCTGTCTCCGTTTTCCTTGGATGAACAGCACGCGACATTCGAGGAATGACGTCAGTCATTCCGCTAGATAGACGACGCTAGCAGACAGGAAGAAGAACGGGCCTGGGCTTACGGCTAGCCTTAAATTCAAGGGAACTAGAGATAGTCAAACATGAATGTAGGTAAAGGGAAGTATTTTCGAGGGACGGATTCGATACTGATATGAAGTGGTATATGGAGCCGACTTCAACGGAAGGGCCAGGACATATCGCGACACACCGATTAGCGACAGGTTTTGCTGCACCTTAACATCGAAAGGAAATGAGGTGATATCCACTTGAATATACGGCACCAGGGCCATGCGGAACTGCGCTATCAAACGTATGGCAGTATGTGCTGATACTAAAATAGGAGACAATCGCTCATAACTTTTCAATGAGCTAGCCTTCTACTTATGCCCGAGGAGCAAGCATCGTGTTGCTCTCCGTATCTTTCCGATTCTAAAATAAAGAAAACTTGCCTGCAGTGGACTCTTTAACTTTAAAGCCTCCTTATTGCTAGCCTTCTTTCCGTCGATTGGACAATCAGCGGTCAGGCAGTGCCTCGACCTATCGATCGAATGGCATCACTCTCAATTGATAGCTAGGTCTCACCATGTAAATTTGGTAAGATGGCAGAGATCAGATCAAGTTTCCAAATGAACGAAGCTCCGGAAACTTATCTTCCGTCAGATTAGTAACGCTGACAGCTGAAAACGTACCGAGAAAAAAGCACGATACAAACGGGAACCCACCTCCATTACCCTGCAAGTGTGTAACTAAATGATAGTCTCTCGGAGTGCCGAGCATTGAATAAAAGGAAGTATAGAGTAAGCCTGTGAACACTGGAACTTTGGTAATGTACTGCTGTACTTCACATTCTTCATAAAAATAGATAATGAATCAAATTTATGGAATAGGCGGTGAAACAAGGCTGAAAATAGAGGCAGAACAGTAAGTGAGCGACGGATTGGCCAAACATTTCAGGAATATCACCGTAGCATTGGATACCACCGTTAGGCCTAGGCGTTGTATACGGCCATTCAGATATGGATTGTTTGCCTGTCTGTCTCTCTGCCTGCGTGAAAATGCGCTAGTCCAGTGGGTTAATGGACATTAATCGAAGGCGGCGGCGCTGATATGGCTGTTCCATCTTTTTTTTTTTGTTTTACGTTATACGACAGCTCGACTGATACTGCCGAAAAGGAGAAAAGAGTTTCGAGTTCTATTGTACCTCAAGACGAATAGGCCTTCATTCTTAGCTCGATTATGAAATATGAATTCTAGGTAAAAGGAAGTAGTTTGTTCACGTGAGCCTACCTACAATGGGGTTGTGGCCATCCGTCAACACTACGTTTATGCGAAGCTAAGCTGCTGTTTCGGAGCTATAGTTGACCGAAAATGGAAAGCTACAAGGCAAATTTCGGTCACTTAATGTTGTTCGATCACTTATAAACAGGAAGGAGCTTAGCGCGCCCTGTCGAAACGCATAGTTCAAAGACGGTTCGTTTCCTTTATTAAAAAATATATTATAGTAACCCGCATCGATTGATAGGACCATGATAACGGAGTTTATCGATGAAGGGTTACCTTCATGAAGTCCAAATGTAACTATGAGAATAATCGATAACTAAGAAACATTTCATGTTCCCCACCTCAAGTGGCCTAAGCTAGTATGGAGTAGATCATTTCAATAGAATAGAGTAGCTTAACGAAATAAAAGTTTACTGTATAAAGAACTAAATGGAACTAATAAATAAAAATTGTACATTAGTAAAAGTATCGTTATTGGCTGCACAATGATAGAATTCACCAACACATTTTAATACGTTCATGTCCTACTAGATAAAGGTCTTATTTGAATGATTTTTTTATTTTTCAAGTGTGTTGTTTCATAGGGGCTGGTACATCTATAGCGCGAGGAAGGGAACACGCTTAGTGTTCCCTCTAGTCTCTACTCGTATAGCAAACTGGAACGTAACAGATTCAATAGACAATATTACAAATATGGTCAAGACCTAATAGTGACTGTAAGCGGGCAAGACATTATCGATGCGATCGAGCTTGTTCTCCTCATCTCAGAATCTAAATGAGAAACAAGTATTCATCAGTAAAGCAATTCGTCTGAGATATAGATGAGTGGTTGAACGGGATCGATTTGCTTTTCTAACAGTTACGTCTTCGTGTTGAAAGGACAAGAAACAGACTGGTTACGTACCGCCATATACATTAAAAATATACTTTTGGCGAAAACATACATTTTTTCAGTGTGGTACGATAATTGTATAGCTCTCGTGCGCTTTCACAGAACATAGCCCTAAAATTAGGTTGTCTGAGACAACAAAAGCTGAATCCCAGCAAGTGTAATCTGTTGCACTGCAAGGATTGTCGATATAATCGAGGATAAACGTTGACCGCACAATCAATGCAATAAAAAAAAAACCTTTTCAACACCCATTTAGCTTTCTGTGTATCAGCTTTAAATTCAGCGTGTTTGAGGCGAGCTACCAATGACATAGCATCTGTTCAAACGACCGCTCGGTAACGTTTTCAGCAGAATGAAATTGAAAGAAAGCAGGACTCAATATGATGAAATCTAACGGCCTGCTTTCATATGAAAAGGCGTAGCTTGACTCTGTCGATTATAATCGGTTTTTAGAGGGATCGAGCAGCGTGAGAGGTTGGGCCGGCTTCAGCGGCCAAACCTAAGAGGACTCTACCTATCTGTTCTCTGTCACATTAGTGATCCCTTGACAAAGGAGTGCCAGCTAAGTTTTAGCCCTTTTTAGATAACTTTGCCTGTACCAACTTGTCGAAAATCTTCAACAAACAGTCCACGGCGGTTAACTGCTCGGCTATTCTGCTCCTTGCCCTTCAATAAAAAGGTGACCTTCACGTCTTTTGCTTCGGAACGAAAAAACAAACATCAGATAAATGCGCACTACCAGCCACTCGGAAGACGAATGTCACGGTACTTACTGTCCTGCTAGAAAATACTGTAGTTCCAGCTAATTTTTACACATCCAAAAACCCTCCGAATTTTGAGGACGGGATTTAGCACGAACGACGCTTGTTTTGTCTATCAGATAGACCCTAACTTTCGGTACTTCGCATCAGCCGAAGCTAATTACGCTGCTAAATTCAATGGAGGCGAAATGTTTATTCAGCTTATTAGCAATAGGTTAAAGGTTTGAAAGCTTTTGGCCTTGGATCGAGATCAAGCAACGTCGACAGTACAGGGTTCGTGTTTTTCTACCGCAGAAATATCCAACGAACCTCAGAAGTTGATTGTAAATAGCAACAATGAGCCTGCCTGCGAAATAGGTACTGCGGCCTGACGAGCCACGTCGTTGTGCTTGTCGCTAACTCTGAACACCAATGTAATACGTTGTCTCGTATTATAGTAACAAGTTCTTTGATAGTATCCTGACAACTGATGGGGTCATCGTAAGCCGTGAAGAACTAGCCGCAAGTTCGGACCTACTTAAACAACACGACTATCCTCGGCTATGGCGAAATATCCGCAGCATCCATAGTATAGCTGGATGCAAAAAGCTTTAAATGTAAAGTTCTCCATTACTTTTTTGATTTAAGTAAAATTTACCACAACGTTTGATCTATAAAGATGCGACTCAATCAGTCAGACTGCCTGTATAGCAGCTAAAGCTGCACAAACAAAACAACAAAAGTAGCAAATGAAATACATGTTTTTTTCCAAAGAAAATGAGCAGCGGATTTTGTGTATAGATCTAAAATATCAATGTATCGTTGATGGCGTAAGAAGGATGATGTCGATTCTGTTGCTTTGGTAACTTTGGTGGTTCAATTGGTGGTTTCGGACAAGTTACTGGTCCATAACAATATGGAAACAATATTTGTTTATACTGCGATAGATTATGCCGCTCATGATTTTTAGTTACGGGTATAATTTAAATAAACAACGAAACCTTAGAACGGTGTGCGTTCACCTTTCACGAAACGATACATATACACGAAATCGCAAAGCTTTGTTCTCTGTAGCATTTGGGGCTCATATCCCCCGTGGGAAGCACTTACGGATCATCATAGGAACGTTGTTGGGAACAAAGAAAATTGCAAATGGCAGAAGCCAGGCGGATTTGTTGAGTACGTTTTTTGCTAGGAACATTTTTGCGAAGAGAAGGGCGAACTAAAGCGTTGAAGGGTACAGATATAATTTCGGTTCCTTTTGCCGGAAGCTGTTTTCGGTAGATCTTGCAATAACAAAACAGCATCTACAGCCTTCACTGTATTTGGTGGCCTATTTTCACTGTTTCGGGAATTGCCGCAGACTAATTAAATAGGTCAATCAGCCAATCGATTACTTGAGACGATATTCACGAATGGTATCGATTCGATCAACAAGGCCATAATGGTTTAAGTTATTTACTTAACGGCACTTAAGAATCAGATCATTTGATCTTCGCAATTTTTTGCGCAGTGCTTTTACATAACGCAAACGCGTCCAAAATCGAGAAGTTACCAAATGTTATTGTATACGATGGCTCGTTTAACAGTTTTTCGCTGCAGAATATGGAATAAACAATATCTGCCCCACGTCTTAAACCCAAGAGAGAGTGCTGAACTTTAGAATAAGCTTCTAAAAGCTTTTACCTTGAAAACAAACTACAACAACAATAACTTAATTGAAAGCATTTTACATGTTTACATTTGTCATGTAAAGACGACAGGGCTTTAT
>NW_019215454.1:0-12377 GCF_002532875.2 Varroa jacobsoni | reverse complement strand
AATATATATATATATATATATATGCGCTAAGATATGAGAAAGGCCATAGTGACGCTGGACAAAAAATGAATTTGTTGTTAAAATTCGAGTAAAGTGCTGCGCTTTTTTACTAGATGCAAAATGGACGCTACTTTCTGATTAGCGTAGTGCTAATCACGCGACATACGAGCTAGAAGAGGCCATATATCTTTTATATTTACCTATTTTACGTATTACTACGGTTATCTAGCCATTATAGTGATGTCTTACTTTGTTAATGATATTGTAATTATCATTACAATCCTCCCCATTTCTGTCGCTATGCCGGTACCATAGCCGTTGCATTATGAACGGTCTGCTTGCTAGCTAGCACTTGTCTTTCATCTTGTTGTTCACAGACACGTTCACCTACGGCTGTCATTAACGCCGAATAGCGGCATTTTCTTCTGCCGAAATCTTCGCGCAGGCTGGCAGAAACATTGATTTAATAGCTCTGTTTGTATACCTCCGTGCCCCTGGTGCTCAGTGATCGGATTAGATTAATTCTCGTCAAGTAAAAACGATTGCTAAGAATATACCGTTACCAGAAAAAAAGGGCCGCGCTTGTCCTTACCGTTCTTTTCATTGATCGGCTAAGAAGATAGTGGTCAAAGCGCGAAGCGTGCAAAGTTTGCAGTTGATCATATCTTGAATACGTATGCTGTTCGTAGGCAGCTTCCTCTGCTGCATCTCACGTAATTTGTTTAACGTATCACTTATGATCAATTATTAATGTTAATGCCGAAAAAGTACGTGACAACAAAATGTAGCAGTTCGACAGTTTTCAACACCTCAAATGAATGACAAAATTGTGCGCTGTAATAAACTATTATTTCCGAGTTGCTCCGTTTTAGTTCCACGGTGTATGCCTCATGCTGTTTCCTATTCACAACTTCGATTAAAAGCCCAGGTGTCCTTAGAGCATAAGCGTTTTGGGCCAGCCGCCCTACACTCTTCGAACAGCGGTGTTTTACCGGTCGCTCTTAACGTAACTATAAACCCACTCTTTATCCGTCTCTTCCCTCCATTTTCACCTTTCATCTGGATAGCTCGTCCTCTAGTTTTGCATTTAGAACTTTGTGCTGTACTGTTATTCCGAAGGATGCGAACGGGATATTAACAGAAACCCAGTCTGCGACTTCTTTCCTATGGTACCACTGCTATAACCTATCACTTTTTCACCTTTTGGCTAAAATCGAATTATAGGTATCTACTAGAGTAGTGCTACTGAACCGATGTTCGCTACCCTTCGAAAGTTGGCTATACGAAAATTACACAAATTGTTTACAACAACATCGGAACAACGACAAAAACATCGGCCGCTGTAAAATCATGGCGTATGCTACGTTTGTCCAAACACGACTCGTGTTTAGTCTCGGGAAAGATGATGATTTCTACGCTGCACATGCACATCATATAGTACTGTTATTATTTAACAGAAGCCTTAGTACAAATATACTTTGGCAAGAAAGTATGGTAAGTTAACTAATCTTCACATACAGACTATGTTCAAATTTCGCCGAACGAAAAAAAACACCCATATCGGCCTAGTTAGATCTTAGCGAATCTTCCTAAACTAGGCAAACATTCCTTATATACGCTTTTCATAAAATGCTTCGTCGTAGATCGTTTTGATATATGGACTTTGCAACCAACTTAATACACCCGGTACACTGGGTGTTTTTGGCTGTTGCACTCGTTGTTTGGCATTGTCGTTCAGAATTTCCTCCATTTCTATTTACTTGCTAGTACATATATTATAGCGGATTGAATAGACACACAGGTAAGTAACAGTGAAACCTTATTTGAATCCCATCAAAGAAAACGTATTCAGCAGTGACATTCTAAAGGAAACTAACTGTTCTGGTAAAGTAACGAATCATCAATCGTTTTGCAATAGAATATAGAATAATACGACTATATATTTCACGGTGCTGATTTCCTTGGGGGTACATTATTTGGGGCGGACAGGGGGCGTAGCTTCTGTGTCAGGATCATTCGCAGCTTCTCATCCCTAAGAATCGGAACAATTTTGTTAATGACTGAAATTGATTAAAATGTGCGTTTAATGAAATCCTTTTGATGACTGCATGTAAGTTATAAAATTTCAACAAGCAATCAATAAGTAACTGCATATGTTAATATAATCGGATCTTTAGCACAGGTTGTGACAGCGACCAAAAGTTACTTATTATTATAGTTATTATATATTATTATATTATATTATATATATATATATATATATATAGATGATATTAATAGTATATGAGCTCAGCAGCGGGTCATTTTCAATATCAATATTTGAACTTGCTCTCTAACCGATGGCTAAGGCAATATGCCTTCAATGATGTCCCCATTCGATTCTTCTACTGCATCTACTCATAGGCTTAAATTACGCGGCTAAATTTACTAAACAATTTGGCTGGTCATGAAAACAATGTTGACTTTATTTGATCTGACGCCATTTATTCGTCTGTTACTAAAGCTTTTATGGATGAACTTGGATTCCCAAAGGCTGAGTATAAGTTTTGGTATATTCTTGATCAGCCAGACATCGAAGAGTATAATTGGTAAATTCCTTTAATGGATGTTTTTAGTGCTTTTATAAATCCACAAGCCACGGTATTTTCGTACCTTTCATAGATACGTGCGTTTTTACAAGATTTGGTGCTTTCTCTTAATGCACACATTTATCGGCGTCAAAATTTACTTCAATTATATATCATCTAAGGCCCCGTTATTGTATAGGATATGAAAAACACATCAATTTAGAACCTACAATATAAATAAATTTCAAATTTGCTAATACACTCTTTTGCCTATTTAAGACATCGTCAAGCTTTGGAATTTGCCAGAAAATAGGAAACTCAAAGTAAAATAATACTATTTTCTTAGGACACTTTCTACGTGCTAAAATAAAAGGGAGTCCTTTCAGGTCATTATATTAAATATGTCAGGTTTACCATCCGGTACTTGAATAGTCTGACATCGTTTATGTCAACGTACAATCTAAACCGTTACGTGTTTCTATGTCTCGTATGTAAATACGTTACCACTTGGCAGTCACGAGGACGATAGTGGGCAATGTGCTGTACCAATTCGATATCTAGACGGTGAACGAAATAATGGATACGATATTGTTTATTGTCACAGCGAACTATTTTGACGTAAATCAGGTTCATCTCTACTATGGGTCGGTACAACCTGTGTTGAATAGATTAACTACTCTTGAAGCACAAACTAAACCCTTTGATGCTTGCTTCTCGCTGAATATAGTGCATTTGCATTGTGTAGCTACTTTATCGCTAATCTCAGTGTTAAACATGTTGAAAAGACAAATCGTTATACCGTCTCAATGTATGAACCGAAATTGATAACTGTTATTTTAACAATAAATTCGAAGAATAAGGAATAAGGAGTCTAATTGGCATCGCTCCTCTCGTTTTAACCCGGTCATTTCTCTTTGGGAAACGCACACTCTAAATTCAACTCGACTCAACGCTTGCTTGAGCCCAATCGGGTGTCTTCAGCATCCCTTGGTCGGTTTTCGGAATGATATCTGGTCACGCGAGTCTTGTCGAGCCCCACTTTTTGGCCTTTCCGCCATTGAACGTATCGAAAGTAAATTTCTTCTCGACAATTCAGAGCTGAACTGCTCGCTTTGCCATTTAATGTTTGCTTATTTGAGGGGTAACTTGGTGGCTGCATATTGAGGGTAGACCCTTTCCAATTTTCCGTAATGTCTTTGAATACAGCCTACGAAGTTTTAGGTGTTATACCTAGATCTTATGATATTTAAATCGATATGTTGACAGAGTCTGAAATATGTTACTTATTATGATACACCGCTTTCTACGACACACGCGCTTGCAAGCCGATTCATAAGTTCTTAGCAAAAGTGAGATGTACCAGAATCCTAATGTGAAGATGGATTAGGTAGGCTTTTAGGCATGCCCTGAAGGCTGCTGGGACATAGTGCATGCAGATATGTTCGTTTTAAATTAAACTCTGCAGATTTATTAGATGACGACTATAATAAAAGATATTTACTTTCAAACGTAATTGAGGTCCAACCGGACGCCGGTCCATTCACGTAGAGAAGTACTTGTCTTAATAGGCACCTATACATGGTTAGGGGCTTACATTGAAAAAAGAAAGAGAAAAAGACTAATATCACTTCAATTGGTGTTTTCACTCGTGTGTTATCGTTCCGTTCTATACCTGGTAGCAAAATAATTTGTTTAATCTAGGAATGACCCATAATGCAGGGTCTGCATGGCCATGTTCGTATCAACATAAAAATTCGTTCTTCAATAAATTATAGCCAAACTGACTAACTAGCTTTCAAATGCATTGTACTCGTCGTAAAACATAGTTAGCACTTTTAACTAACTCGAGCATAAGGTCATGAGGCTAGACTGATTATCTCGAACCATCACTATATCGTGCGTATTTTTCTCTGTAAAGATTTCAGCACCAAAACTTCACTTGCCAAAAATGATGCCTGTGGTGCGGTAAAGTTTCCTCCTAGTCATAACAACCTACAGTTAATCTCAAACGGCACTCGACGACACAAAGTTCAATTTTGTCCTTTTCTTTTTCGAAATTAAGACGGGTCCTTTGAAAGTTGGATGATGTGTTTACGAATAGCAAAAGATAAAACAATTTTACTGAAGTTTTCGCCGATCAGATAACATAGATTGCCGTCTGTGTGCCGATGTTATATTGAGCTAGTTGTTGAATATACCCTTTTTAGTTCCTTTCTTTAGCGGCACCTAATGTTAGCGGCTTATGAGTATAGAACTTAAAGAAATATCTTTGTTGGTCCCGTAGACTAAAATAAATAGTCGTATACAACTAAATGATACCTCCTTACTCCGATACTGCAACGCACGAAATCAGCAGCTAGTCCAAGGAAATAAACGAGCTTCTTACGATACTCGGATGAACCTGCCTACTTCAGACGCCCCCGCCAGACCATAACAGTCCCGTGCTGGCGTGACATGACCGACTCACCTAGCCAAAGGCAACCCTTAAGGCGTCTAGTGCTAACAAAAGTTAAGTAGCGGGGCATAGGCAGTCGGCCAAATCGATCGCGCCAGTCAACTGGCCAGTAGGAGTTTAAATTCAGCGACCTGACGGTTTAAATTCGGACAAGACAGGAAAAGACGTTAAATTAACTATCAGGCAGTGAGAAGCGGGGAGCCAAATCAATAAGCCTTTGCATTGTCGGTCAACTATTCATCCCTTTCGGTCCGTTGTAGTGTAGCTATATGACTCGGTGAAGTCTCATGACTGGCTGAAGAAACCTCGGGAGTGGAAATTCCGCGCGAATTTCCCGATAACAAACAGATGCTGCCCTGTTCTCTGTTGAGGAGAAGGGGCTTAGGACGCTCTTCTTACTGATCGTAGTACGCGACCCGCTATGCAGCCTGACCATCCGGCTGACCGGTCGGGTAGGGCCTAAGTGCGAAGAGTGAGGTTATTATACTAATTTTAGCTCTACAATTGAAGTAAGACCAACGATTTTAAAGCGCAGACGAATACCGGCTGTTGCGAATATTGCTATGGCCAACACTAAATAAATACTTCCGAGTTTTGTGTTCGGAGCTTACGTTAGAGGCGTTATTGTATAAGGAGGTTGGCGCTTTGTACGAGCACTATATCTGCTCTTAGCGTGTGCATTCAACGTTGGTAGCTAGACACGATACCGTTGAGTTACTACGAAGATGTCCCCTTTTCGTAGCGGCAGCACTGGTGAGAAGTCCGAAAACACGTTGTCTTTACGCGTTTCTGCTGAGGGGAGAGGGCAGGACGGTTTGGTCTTTTTACGTTTTGCAACATTCGGCCCAACGCCCCACTGAATTATTTTGCGGAAACAACCGTGCATTTCTTTTCGCCACCTCATCATTACGAACACAAGCAGAACTACGCCCAGCGTCGCCTGTAATGAAGCCACAAACAATAATTAAAGGGTCCACAATTTACCGCAAGAACGATATGCTACTACGATTGGCAGAAAAAGGTGACCCAGGCTCGATGAACTAAAGGCATGCTGTTGTACATGTAAAAGCAATAACTTGATGCCCCCGATTACACAGTGGGCTGACAATTTACGACCGTTCTTGAAACGGACTACTCGGAGATTAATTAAATAGGTCTAGAATTGCTGAGATGTGAACAAATCGGCTTTTTTTTTTACAGTTTGATCTTCCCGGTAACAAGCGAACAAACCTATCGTCTGCCCCAGGATGTTGAGCAATGTCCCCGACTAGTTTTGTGATTAAGTTTGTAAGTTGTAAGTTTTTACCGATGGCTGTTCCTAGTATCTTATCCCTACTGTAATTTCCTCAATTATCCTGCGCGTGTTGCTTGCGCGTACCAGTATCCAGTTGCTGATTGTAGACTTAGGTAAGATTCAGTCATTTATTTCATGTTCCTAAGGAGTAGGGCTGTAAAAGACAGACGGTAGGAATGTACATCCTCCTCGAGGGACAGGGTTGTATCGCATTAAATGCAAAATACACTCTTATGTTAATGGCTATACTAATACTAAATAATGTGACAGCGGTACCGTTAATGTATCTGATTTGACTGGAAAAGGAAACCATTCGGGCAAAAAATGCTTCGCAAAATAGAACATTCCACAAGCTAGAATACAAACCCTAGTTATCCAGCTATATAAATAGATAGACATAGTAGTAGTTGAATAGTTATTGTTTCGACTGCAGGTAATGCACGATTCCAAGCAGTTGCATGTAGTTTACGCATTTTTAAGGTGTGAACGGCAAGCACGAACGTTTAAAAGCTCGAACGGCACGTAACCAGGATTAGTCAAGGGAACTGCTATGCTGAGTTCTTGTCCAACGTCTTTGTTTAGGCTTTCGATAGGGTAGCATTTGAAGTAAACTCTGAAAAATTTAATAAGAGAAGAGTTTAATGATTATAGATAATAATTTGTCGTTGAATCATATCAATGGCCAACATAATTAAGATTCGGAATCGTTCAACGTCCATAACCTGCCAAGTCGTGCTGATGGTACACAGTATGTTTCAAGCTTACAATCTGAGATCTTTAGTACATTTTGTTCTGTGCGACGTCCAGAAGAGTTCGCTCTGTGTGTGGAGACATCATCTGATCTGTGCCTAATTTCTTAAAAGTTTTTCAAATCTGCTAATCGAAATATGTGCTAGGTAAAATGTAACGACGGCTGTCCTCTCACAAGCGGTTCCTCCACTCGTCTAGATTACAAAGAAATGTCATTCTAGTTCTCGCCAATATTGAACATGTTGTCACGAATCACGAAAAGCATTTGCAAACGAAAAGGTTTGCAAAAGGGTAAAAGAGCAAGGTACAATCGTCCTGTTTTATTCGCAAGCGTTCACCAAAACGCTAGCAGATAACCCATCAATGAAGCGGGTCACCTAACGACGAGGAATCGAACGAAGCTCAGTAGGCCATCGTAACGCGGTAATATGAAATGATACGACAGTAGCCAAAAGCCAAAGTTCTTGTTCGAACTTCTACCCCTTTCATAATCCTGGACAGATTCCGGACTGGTGAAAGAAAATTTGCGTGAAACATAAAAGGTAAGGAACGTTTTTTACAAATTTTAACAAAAAAAGAGAGAGGACTTCTTGCACATAGATTTTAGATATCGGCCAATGTTGTCCTGATGCCATAGATGAGCTGGATATCCAGCAGGCTTTGATTTCGGCTACCAATTTTCTGCCTAGACTTTTCTGCCTAGTTAGACAGCTGTTAACAACTCACGGCAGTTGGGTCGGTATGACACAGGCTGGCAACTAAACAAGACGAAAAAGCATACAGATATGCTGATTGAGAACATTTATGCGTTTCCCATTTGGTTCCCATATGTTCAACATATGCCGTAACGCACAATTTCCATGTAGCTCATTGTCATCAATTCTAGAAATACTTGCAGCCCCGCTATATACAGCGCACCATTTTCGTATCAAAGTTCGGTCTATTCGTTTCCCCGCAGCGCAGTACCTCGCCGTCCTTCCCTTTCTTCCCCATTCCTTTGTCCTCTTCTTGCTGATGTTGATGTTTACAATATGATGATGATGATAAATTCATGTTGATTGTGATGATTGATTATGGTGATGCTTATGCTGATTCTGAAGAAGGCTGCAGAGGTGGCTGGGGTAGAAATCGTGGCAATGATGATTTGAGTGCGCGCCGCGACGTGCTCAAGCCCCTATGCAGTACTTCGCTGCTGTCGTTAATGTTGTTGTTGTTGTTGTTGCTATCAACGCTTTGTCTGCTGATGTTACTTCTGATGTTAACGGCTGTAAGAAAATAAAATCCTCTCCAATCTGTGCGTCTCATTTCGAGGCTGTCTACAGCGTCCAGCCTCGATCCATTGGGTTCACTATAAACACACCCTAATACAGATGATGTCGACACGAATTAGTGTTATTCCTGGCCACTCTCATTGGTATAGTTGACCCAGACCCATCGCAGTTCTCATGCGAATGCCTCGCGCACACGAGGCATTCGCATCTCCGCTAGAGGGAAGCTCAAACGTTAGCCGTATACAGTTCTTCAACTAGCGCTGCGGTTTTTCCTGCTTCTGCCGCCACCGCCGCTAAACAATAAATGAACGTGCGCACGAAGTGGGCGGTCGTTGGCAGGTTCCGGCTTCATTCCCTAACTTCCCACGAGAGGAGAGTCTTCTCGGGTAGCTCAGACTATTGTTGCAGTTGTTGGCGCTGTTAAGATTGTTCTCGCAAACGCGTTGAAAAATCTTATTTTATTTCGATATGCGAAAGATCCCGGGAATGGCCGGCCGAGTACGACCGTGCCGACGGCTCGTACTATTTTCATCATCTCGTTTTGGAACATGGTCCTCTTTTGCTGAGCTGCTGAAGAGCAACCAAAAATGAGAACAGGGCCGACACGGCGGGAACTTAGCTCTCAAAGATTACATTAAAGATTACAAGCAAGTAGGTCAATAGGGATTAACATGACTTGATTGGATCGTTGGGGGCAATTTTGGCACAAACTTAACGTTTTATCTAATGTGCCTAGTCACTGTAGAGGTTAACGTTTTTGGGAAGTTCGTAATGGACGTAATGGAACAGGCCAAGTGAAAGAGCATTCAACATGAGGCTAGTTTAGACAGGGTTGAACCAAAAAAAATGCGAAATGTAGAAGCCTGCACCGTATACACAGAGAGTAAAATGGCGTATTTTGCGTGAGACTTACCCCGTTTCCGACGCGTTAACTAAAAGCAGCGAAGCGAAACGATACTTTCGGAGTAATCTGCTTTAAGGAAACAGAGGACAAATGGAAATTTAACGATGATCGTTTTAGTGCACTTCTATATAATTGAATTTAATAAGATAAAAAGAAGCGTGTGAAACAACTCTATAACCTACTGAATGTATATCCTTAGAAGTATTTAATAGGACTGTGACAAAAAAATATTCATTAACTAATCTAACCTTTACTAGCACGTTTTGTGCCTGTCTTTTTATTTATTTCCCAAAAAAAAGCTCTTTAGTGCAATGCAATACATAATTCATCTCTTTTGAATTTATGGGGCACGTGGGGCCTACAGAACGACGCTGCGAGTTATGCTGTTCTGATTTTCATGCTGAACGCAGTACCTCGAAGGGTGCTTGCGTGGGCTGAGTCAAGAATCAATGCATCAATGTAGTACATTTCAAATACGCCATAAATATGGCACAGATGAATAAATGAAATCGGTATGGACTGTTTCAGTTGTAAAGAAATTCTTAATAAGCTAATTACGGTTTGTTGTCTGGCAGTAACAGAACATTTCCAACACTTTTGGTGTCCTTTCAACGGAGCGTCAAACATATTCGGTACATGTTTTTTAAGCAGCGATTATATGTGAAAATGCCATTGGTCCTATACCTGTTCAAGTGTAGTTTCTATGAACGATTCGCGTAACCTTTTATAACAGCAGGTTTCCCGCCTAGTTTAACCTATTTGGCGTTTCCACAAAGTCGTCAGTGTATTTCGGGCATGGGCCAGGTTTTCCGATACCGTTATCTTATTTCTTGCATTGGCTATCGCTCTTCTTTTCGTTAATTCTCAGCGTACGTTGTCTCCATTTCTTTTTTCAATTATCTATTTTAGGTCAGTTTACCCCGCCTCTTTTGTTGTCGGCGCCATTACCGCCATCATTATGATGATGATGATCATCATCATCCATGTCAAAAACCATTGTCTAGATCTTTATTTAGGCAACTGTTGTAGTAACAATGGACACTGACCCTTCTCTTCTGCAGTTCTTTCTACTAACAGTAGTAGCGGTAATCGTAACGTTGCTGGCGGTAGTGGTCACTGGATGGTGTCCATTTTCGCTTCCAGCTCTTACCCCATTATCTACACACCCATCCACCTCAGCTCCGTCCCACATTTTCCTCGATGTTTTTTCTCATCGTTCACGAATTTTCCTCTTCTTTTACGATTTCTTTCTCGTTCGCTTTCCTTCTTTGTTTCTATCTCTGTATCCCTTTGCATCTTAGTTGTTCCTTCCGTCTGCCTCGGTGGACCTCGGTCTTTTACATCGTATTACTCCTTCGCCATCTAGCGTCGCCTCTTCAATCGTGCAGACCGACCTGTCTTTTTCCTTTACAAGGCAGCCCGACGGACAGGTATGACGTCCGTCTGTGTAATTTGAATCTAGCAGAACGGCAGCCATTATCTAAGGGCTACGGAAGCGGGGAACCAAATATGGGCCGAGAAAGTTTCGTTCAGAGCGGCCACTGTATGGCAGCTGTGTGTACAATGGAATGGAGTACACCAATTCTAACGGAAGGTATTTGCTGTTGGGACGACTAAATGGGGGATGGAGCGCGCATCATCAAACATAAATCACTCTCGAGTTCCAATTGAAAACGAACAATGAAATAAAAAGGAAGGTAGCAGCGGTAAAGAAGATGGGAAACGGGAAGGTAACCGGTAGCTATGGCGCCAGCGAAGGCAGACATGACGACGAACGAATAAGCGCTGCCAGTTCGGGCTGTTTTCGCCTTCACTACTCCATTTGACCAGCACCTTCACCACGGACCGCGGCCGCCGCAGGGACCAAAAGGAAGCGTTGTAAGCGCGACTCCGACTCCGACGGAGCTGCTTCGACATAGGCGATTCGGCTATGTAGAACCTGTCTGGGCTCTCCAAATGAACAGCTATGGCGATTACTTACCAGGCCACATGCACAGGAAGTATCTTCTAAAACTGTACAGACGTACAAAACCACATGGGAGGGGAAGTATAAAGTAAAGATGGCACAGAAACTGCTGAAGAAATAGAACAAACTGTGCTGAAACAGATAAACTCAAATAAACACTATAATAAGACACATCTATATATATATATATATACGGGTATAGTGGTCGCACCCGTCATAGTGGACATGTATTCGCTATTGACTGCTACTATTGACTATTAACACAAGAAAGAACCCACTACGGGAAGACACAGCATCTCGTCTTCGCCATGTGAACGAACGGCTTTATTTTTATATTTTATTTATAATTTATGGCTTAACACATTGTTGATACACCTAGCCTTATGAAACAGTAATTAACGGCCTTTTTGTATAAGATAGTATCAATCGCCAAGTAGGCCGTTGAGAAATGCTACAACAGCTAGTCTTCTCGATATTTTTTGTGCCTTCTTGCATTTTTTAAACTCTTTGATCGTTTTGAACCACTGAATTTATGGGATTTTTGGCCTGCTCTCAGCCCAGAGTTCGATCCCGCTAGAATTCTTTGTATAGAGCCTCTATGTTTCGAACTTTACACATTGTATCACCGTTAAACACTCCATCATACACAACTAGCTGTCAGCACGAAACGAAGTCTGTCTACCCCGGGTTCGAAGCTAGACCACAACGTGTCCTTAATATTAGCAGGCAGATACGCTACCAACTAAGCTATCACAGGGACTTTGGTATGGAGCCAATTTGAGCGATAGGTCCTCGAGGGTACGTCTGCCAATATTGCTTGACGCACGGTTATTGTTAAGAACCATTTACAGGTCAAAGAAGGAACATTTTGAAAGTGACCAGTTTATGGTTCCTATATATATATATGGAACTGAAGCTATCATCGTGATGAATGGCGATCTTGTACTGACTTGTTTATCTTATGCCATGTAACTCGTTGGGATATCGTTTTATCAAATTCAACTTTTGTGGTTCGTTGGTGAAGTTAGCTATAGCTATGAAGATCTGCATAAATGAAAATCGTAGATCGTATGGCTGGTCAAACATTCAATGTTCAATTGCCTATTCTATCGGAAAAATATTACTAGAACTGGACTAGGCATTCGAAACCTCTCTACTGTAGTATAAACT
>NW_019215453.1:0-12415 GCF_002532875.2 Varroa jacobsoni | reverse complement strand
CGTTTAACGCATAGTTACTACTAGAATGTTGTCTGCGGAACGAAGAAAACCTATTCTAAAATAACTAGTAAGTGGTTTAGGTCTTGAACTAAAGCTATAATCGTGGTAAACGGTAGTTATATCAATCATAACTGTCAGAAATAGAGATCTTAGCATACGCAACATGTTGAAATATCCGTTTTACCTTAGATACAGTTTTAGAAACAATTCATAAGAAAAATTCGAGATTTAAAGGAAGCGTCCTAATTTGGGTGCTTTGAAAATTTACGTACTTTCAGCTAGGCTTTCTTGTTTTGTGGTTACAAGAAACGTTCTTTTAAGTTTGAGAAACAAATAACTATAGATATTGATATATTGATATCCGGTGGATAGAAATAAGCTAGCGTAAATGACACTATTTATGTTTGTTTATATTATTTATATTTACACTAAGTGTCACTATTTGTCAACGATGAGTTTCTGTTACTTTGCTAACCACAAGAAATGTTATATGATAATACACCTACAATGACTTAACAGTGCAGTAAATTTATCATCAGATTGCTCACCTGCATCGCCGGACAAAAATCAAGTTGCATCTTTTAGTTGGGATATTATCCCATTTGACTGGACGTTGAAGTGTGTGGGAGGGGTTGAAAACCATATTTGAAGTAAAATACGAAGCATCTGTTTGTACACAACTGAAATTATCTTGATACTTACTATTTGTTCTAATCAACCAAATTTGCTGGAAAGGGAACGCTAGTAATTTTAAGTCCTGTGGTCTTCCGCTTCAATTTCATAGGATATACAGCAATTTCCCCTTCTATTCACTAGAAGAATCGATGTTATATCATACCACTAGGTTTGCCTCTACTGGATACCACTAGTAAATTTGGCAAGAAAAGCGTATTCCTACGCAGACTTATTTCAGCAATTTCGTGAAGATAAGTGTCAACCTACATCAACATCATATCCATTGCACATGTAAATATAGGCACTTAGGATGAAATGAGCACCCCAAGAATGCTAAACCTACAACAGATAGGCGTACTAGAAGTTACTTGGAAGAAGGCGGCTGTCTCTCATTTACCTCAATTCATTTAACGCAACTTCATGTGCATTTCCAGCTACAATTCATTAATTTACCAATCGACTGGAGGAGCAAAATTTAGTAGAATAGTATTCCTTTTTTGAATCATGTTTATATATATATATGTGTGTCACATTTACCCTATTCTTTATCACACAAAACTCGAATCAATTTTAAACTGACCACAACACATGACAACAAATATTAGCTGGAACAGGTTTGTCGTTCTGATCTTTAACAGCCCAGATCGACGAGTCTATGCCAATTTCTTGCATACACCGACTAACAATATATTTACTGAATGACAAATTTCTAAACCGCATGCATGTTAAATAATGAAATGTTACTCTTTTATTTCTCCGTTTGTAACTTGATTCATAAAGTTTATGATATTCTATATTTTGAATATATAGTTGATCTGTTTCCACTACTTTCCTTCTAGCCCTAGTTCCATAGTTTTGATATAGTTGGTGCTGTCAACTGTACAGGATCGCAGTATTTCATATTTTTTTTCTCTTGTCAGATTTTTAAGGCCTTATGCTGCTACAGCAGCAGCCACAGTTGTGATACGAATTTTTGACCCACTTCATTGGGATCGCACTTGAAAGGAGTACTTGCGTATGTATACGCGGCCTCCCATCAGGTTGTAGCGTCCCACGCAGTAACGTATGCTGCGTCACCCTCATGCTGAAACCCTCTAACGGGCTGCATCAGCATGAAGTCGGCTATACATTCACACAAGGTGCGAATGTATTACTAAGCCCCTAATACGAGTATACGCAGCGGGGGCGTAAACACTCCACATTATCCGGCGTCCTTTCTTTTTTACGTAACACTATTATTATCAGAGTAACCGTTTTATTTTACAGAAAAATATACAATGGGTGTATTAGTACAAATACAGTCCACCCTCTTTTGTAGCTTTGTTCGTTCATCATTGTGACGTGGTAAGTCATGTAGTGGTTTATCCAAACACCCACACTGTTCTAGTTTTAAGTTAAGTCGAGCTATCTTATTCGGAACTCAGTGTTTAGTTCAACAGCTACTTTGCACAATGACAACGATGACAAATCCATTATGCAAGCCCGTTTTTAGCCTTTTCATCTACTTGATGTTGTTTGCTATCTCTCCTTACCAGAGTAACAAATTGGCAAACGCTTGTTACATAAATGCAATTTTACGGTTTTTGTTCGTATTACTGCAGTAATTCAGGGCTGAAATAGGAAAAAATAAGATCGAAAAACTGAAAAAATGCAACACATTATAGTCAGTGACGCATATCTCCTTTTTTCGGGGGATGAATATCCTGCTATTTAAACACCAAGTTAGTCGGCTGCTGTGTATATTGCTGCGATTTAGCTTTTGTATTCACAAAGTGCCTCTCCACAGACATTTTCATCACTGAACAGTCTTCCTTCCGCTCAAATATATTTGGGCTTGTCTATCCCCCAGCTCACATAATACGAAAAGTTAAAGAACTGAGCTTCTATTTCACCCGAGTATATCACTTTCACTAAATCCGTACGTGTATATCAGATGTGTATTACCGTTATTCACACTAAAAAAAAAGGTATCTGTATTATACACTTAAGCTTATAGGCTCTTTGTAAAAAAAACTGCCCGTTTATGACAGTTATATAGATTCTCGTAAGTCGGGCTTTATCTATTACCATCACCTATAAGACTGAATACGAAAAAGGGCGATTTGTAGGGTTTATCAGCTATGATCGGGTAATCTTGCGATCACGTCGAAGGTGGCCGAAAGCCCATAATGTTTGTGTGCGCAAATATCTACTCCACAGTTATATGTGTCAAACTGGGTATAGTCTCAACTGTTGATACCGATGTCGACGGAACCAATAGGAAAACCTAACATCATCATCTTTACGTTTTTTTCTCCTACCATGTTACTCGATTTCACACCGTGAAAACAAACCATATAATTTGTTTTCCTACATCTCTCTCTATATATATTTGATTACAAAAATAAACGACAAAATCAATTCCTTCGACTCCAATCGCTTACGAGCGTTCACCTGCACTCTTCATCTTCTGAGCAAGAGACAGTTTTTTTTGGTCCTTAGTAGGTTCGTTATAGCAACAAAAAATCCAGTTTCAAATTACTTAATTTTAAAGAATGATAGAAAAAGTTAATGTGGTGCACATTGATTTTTTCCCTAAGGCATTGTTATAAGTTCTTTGCTAAGCCTGTCACCCATAATGTCATAGATTTCCTCTTGTCAATGAGCTTTGCTAGAAGGCTCTCTTCATTTTACTGTGTCCTTTTTATTACCTTAATCTGCCTCACGAAATGGTGAGGTCCCCCCATGAACATATATATTCTATCACTATTGTTGTCTGCAAACAAATAATTGTTATTACTTTTCTTCCTATTGTTACTGTTATTGTTGTTGTTGTGATTCTGCAAGGTTTTTATCCACTACAACCACTATGGTCTGCTGTTTTCCTTATGAAGGTCGCCATTCGTGCTATTTTCTGTTTGCTCCCCTGCAGTGCATGTTTTTTGTCGCAGGCAGCGCACTTCACCGGTGGCTATGCTCCTTCTGAGCTTCCTAATTAAAGTACGTTTACTTTCCATAATGGTCGATCAATATCAGTACCAACACTGCTGCCATGCCTCGCTCACGCGAGCAGGTCATACTTCGACAGATCGGCGTCGTCATCGTCATCATCCTCATCATCGTCGTCGTCGCGATCATTATCACTCTCATCTTCCTCTTCGTCCTGTTCGCGATTACGATCCCTATCTCGGGCTCGTTCCCAATCTCGGCCGTTATCTTTTGAAGGACGAGGCTCTCTTTCTTCTTGTCTTTCAATATCATCTCCATCGTTGTCGTCGTCATGGTTGTCGCGACGACCCTGCGCCGAATTGCCGAGGGGTGAACGTGACCGATCTCGCGTCAAATTCGAGTTGCTACAGTCCGAGTCTTTGGGTTTTCGGCGTTTCTTACGGCCAAACTATAAAGAAAACGAAATAAACGTGGGGAATGATATAATGCTAATAAATTGGACTGGGCGGCTGAGTTAAAATAATGGACATGGTCAAAATAGTCGATCGATTTTTATATAGTATAACCGTACTTGTGTTTGAACAACACATTGTTCTTATGATTACACTGATTAAATTAGATTACTTACATCATCGTACTCGTCATCTGATTCGTTCGCTGGCCGCTGTTTATACTCGACACCCTCCCTTTCATTGTAGCCCCCACCAAGCCCTGTGCGACGCTCTACTTCGCCTACCTGAGATCGCAAGAAACAAATTTATGAGATTTACGACTGTCAATAACCAAAGCGTTAAAATCCTTACCGAGGATGCGCAACTGCGCGATTTATTGTAACGCAATAATTGTAATAGCCAGTTTTAGTTATGAGCAACCTGAATCTTAATCTAAAACTCCGACTGAAAAAACCCACGAGTCACTCCTTCAAACCTTCTACTACACGCTAAGCTAGATTAAAGATTTGCTAGATTAAACAAAGAATAGACAAACCATCAGTAACAGGTAAACAAATGTTAGCTTCAAATCTGGTAAATTCGGGCATACTGGGCAGCTTTTCTTTAAAGCCAATGAACTTTAAGCTGAAAATTGAAGACTTCGTGAATGTCTCTCCTTCAGCTTACTTCAAACCTCTCCTTACATCTAGATACAAAACGATAGGGTGAACCTAATTTCTGACTCATAACTCAGAGTATTTAAAGTAATACAAGCTCGTAACAATGCATGTCTTTAAATAATGTCTTGTTTGACTTGACCAAAAAATTGTCTATTCAAATATTACTAGTAGCGCACCTTTGGGGCAGAGCACATGTTGCAATTATTCCGTCGGGCCCAGTTGACGTTGCCGCATTTTCCACACTGCCAGTCGTCAGCAGAAAAAAGCCCGTGACTTTTTTCGGCCGCTTGCTTTCCGATTTCATGGCCAATTTTCTTCGTAGCGTTTACAAGAACCTCTGAAAACCGAAAGTTCATTAGTTTAATTAATATCTAAACAATACTGGACGAAGCATCAGCAAGACATTTCTACCTTTCATTTTGTTAGAATTCATAAACTCATGTGGATGTTCGTTAGAGACCAGTCGTTGATCAGTCTGATGGCTTACAGACTACAGAAAACAGAAAGAAATCGTTTGATTACACTCAAAATGCGGTACGCAACTTTTCGTAAACGAATACTATTGTTACAGGTTTTTTTTTAAAGAAACCGCTAGCTTTGTAAGAAATCAAGTCGCTGTAAATGCTCATATTATCCACTGTACGAAAACTGACGCCGTTCATGAAAGGGAAAGTACCTCGAGGCCTAGAAACGCCACACCGGTTGCACGCTGTTCTCTTTCCAAAATTGACGTTTCTGCACCTGGAAAAGCGACACATCATTGGCAGCACACACAACCGAGCTCATTAACAATATAAAATCGGTATCACATCATCAATGAAATGCCGTAACTAGTAATTACATTAAGTGACGACGCCAGTGGTCAACACAAAATTTAGATATGCACTGCCATTTACACAAAACCCTACTCGATTAGAACCTAAACCAGACTCTCAAAGAAAGCCATCTTTGAAGTGCAGAGTAAATCCTGGTGAATGCGATGACAATTTAAAAACTCTTCAAAAGCCCTCGAAGAGGAAGAGAGAGAGAGACTCGAAACAAAAAATAAAAACAGCAACAGAAGCGCACGCTTCATTTGCTGAAAGCACCATATGATGGACATCATCTCTTTTGAAGAATCTTGCATGATGTAGGGCGATGACTCGTGCTTATTTGAGAGTTTTAAAAAAAATAAAGTAACCTCTTGCAAACAAATTCCAATAGTTGTTCGTAAACATTTCGCATATAGATGAAATTCGTATGGTCCATTATGCGCACAACAGACCTCTGCGTCATTGGAATTTTTTATAGAAAACACGTTTCTTTTAACTTTTCTAGATCTAGTCTCTCTAGCGAAGCAGCCTTCCGTCCTTATATTTGTTAATACGTGTGCGACATTGTATTATCCACAAAATGGGCCGTGTAATCTCTCCACGTATTCTGACAATTACTGGCTGTCGCATTGGGTTATAATTATCAATTCCTTTTTGCTAAGCGCGTACGTGCGTAGTGCTAGTTTGATCATCACACTATCACATTGCGCCTGTACGCATTTTTTCGGTTCATTTTATCTAATTTTATTGCAAGAGATAGAGGTTATATTTTAGCCGTTTCGTGACAATAATTTCTTCTATAAATCAATATTTAACTAGGAGCAAACCCCAGATGTTGATGTTTAAAAGTATTTCATTGGCTCTTATTAATAATAATAATCGCTGTTACAGTGGTGGCTCGCATACTTTTCATCCGGGCACTGCCAGTCTGGTAGATGAAACGAGCTTCCGCTCATTTTGTTGCTACCAGCGTTTGTTTTCGAGGCTGCTTGTTGCCGTTGTATCTTCGTTTGTACCTCGCTCTTATTCCACAGTTCTGCCCACCAGGCACTTTTCTTTCCGGTGGCTTTCCGACCGTTACGCGACACTCAGATAGATCCGGAATTTTTTTCTGCTGTTTACTCACTGCCTTTCTAAACACAATCACCGATATCACTTAGTAAATACACGGTTAATAGGGCACAGCCGCTACTGTTTTCAACAATTTACAGCTATAAGTATGCGTTCGCAGTTCCGGTAAGTGTTGCCAGCGTATACGTTTAACTGTTCCAGGCTATTTAAGACTCCTCTGCCAGCCCTGTACCGAATGCAATTGTAACAGTAGCACACCAGGAAGTCGGCATACATACATGCACTGTGTTTGCAACCAGGATACAATCAACTCCGTTGCATACCGCATAACAGTGCTCCGAAGACACCAACAGCTGCAGGCTCTTCGTTCAGATGAAGTGCACGTAATTATTGCGCGGACAGCGGAACAGCCAGACCAGTACGGTAAATTGTCAATGCAAAAAAAATAAGGACATGCAATGAAAACAAGCATCTGTTGTATTTTATTGGTTATTAAAAACCTGCCATGGTTCACACGTTTCGTAATACTGAATAAAGTGCGAGGAATAGCAAAAAATGCATTATCTGGTTTACAAATTCGCCGTAGCAATCAAGAATGCAATTGCATGTCTTTGAGAATAAGACGTTAGGATGAGCCAATCACAGCCTTTCGAGAGGCGTACATTATTATAATGCAACCGAAGAATTTAATTGCTTGTGCGTAAAACTAAGCTATTTTTTTACAGCCTCGTTTATATCTGATATAATATACCAGAGTCCACTGGACTGATGAAGCTTTTTGTGACAAAACAGCCGACGGATCCGCGGTCTGTCCGTAGCTGCTACATGGAGTTGTGTTTATCGCCGCTGTCTATCTGTGTTGTAGACTCGCCTGCGAGTGATGCTGTTTGTGTGCTATCTGAGCGGTGATGGTAGCCATGGTACTGTTATTGTGTTGTTTATTAGCGACGAGGGTCTGATTGCTGCCGACGGGAGTTGATTTCACACACACATAGACACACACAAACAACATCAAAAATATTCTGAGTACATTTGACGGATAGGATTGGTTATATTAAGATAGAATTATGGCTGTTTGTGATTGCAACTGTGAATAGGAGCAGTATCTAATTATCTCTTTTTTCCTTTAACTTAACGGCCTAACTCCCTGAAGCGTGTGCACGGTTTCCGCATGAGGGGAATAAGTCTATATGCCGTGGTGCAGCCTTAGCGCCCCATCAGAGCCTAAACAAACAGATTGGTTCGACTGAATCGAGCACCTGAACTTTTCAGTTAGATGAAATCGTTGCTAACCAGCTGTAACCTGTCCAGTTACTATCTTAATTCTGGGCTCTTGTCGAAGACATTACCGCGGTATTTAAACACAGTTTAATAGTATTACTTCTACTGATACTAAAGGCTATGCGACCGGCAACTAAATAAATTATATCAAACAGTAACCGTAATAGTGATGCAAAAATTCAACTGACTCACTGTTTTTATGTATGTGAGAGTGTTAAAATGAGTGTGTAAGTAAGCGCCCGTGCTCCGCTCGCTGTTCGTACATTCGAAAAAAGTTCAATCGAATCTTCGACTGGTTCGTGCTGTTCGACATTCCTTCTCTCGAAGGCAAGTGAAACTCGTTGGTGTGAATCCGTCACTTCACACGTCGGTTCGATGAGGGAGACATAAATCTGAAAAGTAAAAGGCCGACCTGCTTATTGTTGTTTGAATCAAGGAATAACTTGAATTATATATAGCACTGAAAGCTGCCCCCAAAACGCTCGACCGATGGCGAAGCGCAAGGAGATTTACAAGTATGAGGCTCCGTGGACCGTGTATTCAATGAACTGGAGCGTTCGGCAGGATAAACGATTCCGATTGGCGCTCGGTAGCTTCGTTGAGGAGTATAATAATAAGGTAAGTGTTTTGGATTCTTTGTTTATATTTATATATCAACGTTTAGTGGAATTATTTTGATACTTAGAGCGTTCCGTCAAGGCAGTCCATTTTTCGCGTGAGTGAGAGTGTGGGCGCCCTTCCCGATAAGTCAGCCACAAAATCACATATTTCATATTTCAAACGACTCCTCGCTTTCCCCATTCTCCGCATTATATCACAGTTAGTGCCTTTTTAAGCAAAGCGAAGCTTTGTGGCGTCTATAAGTCGAGTAAGTAACGTTATGGTTTTAGAGAATCTCAATGCTTATGCTTTCATTAGGTCTCATTTTCATTACGATAAAGTATGGCAATAGTAATAATATATAACAATAATGATGATTTGCATTATTAACAAATTTGCAAGTATTAGATAGCACTCCCTCCAGAAGCAAAACTTTTTGATTCTAAATTCTGTACCCTACTGAATGCTCCATAACCGCGAACAATGTATATTGTATAATATATTCTGTGATGTTTTTTTGAGATTAAAAGTGTTGTCCAATATAGTTATTACTACGTAGTATAATTTTTCTAATATTTTTCATTTTACTCTGTTCGGTGCTGTACGTTTGTGCACTATACGTATATATATTGTTTTTACGTTTTTGTGCGTGTCTGTGTTTGTGCAGGTCCAAATCGTTTCCCTTGATGAGGAGAGTTCGGAATTTGTGGCCCGCTCGACATTCGAACACCCCTATCCAACGACGAAGCTTATGTGGATCCCGGATGCCAAGGGTGCCATGCCGGATCTGCTAGCCACTTCGGGCGACTACCTTCGCGTCTGGAGGGTTGGCGACCCCTCTCAACAGCCACAGGGCAACGATAATGCAGCGACAAGACTCGAGTGCCTTCTTAATAATGTATGACAGGGTCTATATTGTGTTGCTGACCCTATTTAGTTAGAAAATGGGTTCTTCGAGCGTGAGCTAAAGAAATCTAGAAAATTAAGAATCGTAGCCAAGGTCTACCCTCATGATACACTGTTTTTTTGGAAATTTCCTGTTGAGGTTCCTGCCCATACCTTATTTTTCAGGCCGATCATCGAACTCTTTAACGAAATCACTTCTATGTTGCGTTATTCGATAGACAATTCATTTCTTTGCTTTTGAAAATGCTTTTGATTTGTGTCCACAAAAATGTGTTCATTTGTATTCATATGTTCTTGTTGTTCTTGCAGAATAAGCACAGCGAATTTTGTGCCCCCTTGACATCATTTGACTGGAACGAAGTGGACTGCAACTTATTAGGCACTTCCTCAATAGATACCACTTGTACTATATGGGGACTTGAAACTGGACAAGTCATAGGCCAGGCAAGGACTTTACTATATAATAAAAGGAATACCTTTTGTAGGACTAAGATACATTAGCTAAATACAGTAGGACTCATCTCTTGGCCCGGCGAGATCGACTGCGAGTATATGAAGTTTATTGATATGCATTTGATGACGTAGTTATCTCGCTGCTAAGTTTTATTTTCTTTTAAGCTGTTTTTAACGATAGTCAATAACGATAACGCCTTTAGGTGGGCGGACGCGTCCAAGGACATGTAAGAACTCAACTCATCGCCCATGATAAAGAGGTACGTTCATAAAATATAGGATTAGTAACCTGATAAGATAAGAATAATAATAACATTATAATTGCAAAGCAGAATTGAATATCAGATGTGTGATCCGAGAATAATGTTCATGGAACTTTCCTGTAATGGAGCGTTGAAGTTTCTTGGATCTGAAGAAGTTCATTTTCTAAACCACTTGCACACGAAACTAGTATTTACTTTTCGTCTGTTATAAGGTATACGACATTGCCTTCAGTCGCGCCGGTGGAGGCAGAGACATGTTTGCGTCCGTCGGAGCTGACGGGAGCGTACGAATGTTTGACCTTCGGCACCTCGAGCATTCGACCATCATCTACGAGGACGCTGGACATCATCCCCTATTGCGATTAGCATGGTTAGGCTCTAAAGTGCTATAAATGTGTGGTAACCTGGTGATACTAATTTCTCTGGTGACTAAATAAGCCGTACTAAATTGTGTAGCTTGTACCAAATCTAGTGTAGGTTCCCTGAGTTGGTGACGAATCTATAAGCAATACGTCAACTCGAAACCCGCGAAATATGAAAAGTAGAATGTAGCGCAAACGGTAGTACGTTAAGTAGAACCATAGAATTTGGCTTATTGCTTGAGTGACCCTGGAAGTTACTTGTCTATTGAATGCCTCAGTTCAGATCAGGTGGATATCAGATATGTTACCAAGTTGACCATACTGATTTGGCTCATTTTTTGCTGCTTTGATGAATTATTGGTCTACAGGAATAAGCAGGATCCTAACTATTTAGCCACTTTCGCGATGGATGCGTGCGATGTGATCATCCTTGATGTTCGCGTACCGTGTACGCCCGTCGCACGACTCAACAATCACCGAGCTTGCGTAAACGGAGTTGCCTGGGCACCGCATTCTTCGTGTCACATTTGCACTGCTGCGGATGATCGCCAGGTATAATAGTTCACTACTATAACATACCTTTTAGATAAAAGACCTCCACTATATAGTATTATATAGCTGCGTGTCTGCTAAGTCAACGTCAGACTACCGATTATACAGGCATTACATTGCACTGCACATATCCGTACCTCTTTTGCTGCGTGGTTGTTGCAGGCATTAATCTGGGACATCCAGCAGATGCCGCGTGCCATCGAAGATCCGATTCTGGCGTACACGGCAGATGGCGAAATTAATCAGATTCAATGGGCGTCATCCCAACCCGATTGGATTGCCATCTGCTACAACTCGTGCCTAGAAATACTACGTGTCTGAAAATAGTTCAAAAATTCCTTCCTATTTGTCATACATCATACGATTCGTCTATGGCACAGAACTGCAGCAAACTGCGGTGAATCCCCGTTATCTCGTCATATTTTCTGTTCTAATGGGGGGGGGGGGGTATTTATGATCAACGCATCCATGATACGCTATGACGCGGCGTATCATCTGTGCCTCAAAAGATATTTCGATCGTTCGAGATTAGGCAATATGACTATTAGCCAGTCATCAGATAGACACTGGGACAATAAGTCGATTCTACGTTTACTTTAGAAGAAATTAAGCAAATTTCAAGTGACAAGGGAATGATTCGAAAAAAAGCATACATTTTTGTTATATTCTAGTACATGTGCGATTCCATATTACGCTTGCTAATTAGGAGTTAGGCTTTAACTAAGCTATTTTAAAGCTATTCAAGTTAGAAACGAAAGCTTTTTACTTTTTTTACAATTAATGAGTACCTCAAAAGAAATGGACAAAACGATCAGGCGTCTACCTTTGCATAAGCGTTTAACGAAAAAACAGTCGATAACTAATTTAAAGAAATTAGTAAGCATCTAGAGGAACAGAGAAATGCAGGCAGTAACCGTGGTTTACTGCTGCTAGTGATGATTATAATAATAGTAGCTCTGTGTGTACCTAGTGGAGACGATTTGACAGCCTGGCGTAGCATAAATAAGTCCGATTAGCCGCTGTTACCTGCGACGTGTGGTGGGCTCGTGTTTGTCCGTTACAGCTACAGCTACGGCGGTTCAAGCGGACGAAGAATGGCTCACTGGTTCACATGAATCGCACACACACGCATCCAGTCATCAGAACGTAATGTTAAATCTGTTTTTGCTGCCGCTATCGTTGTATTTGACGTAGCCTCAGCTAAGGTTACATTACCTGCATTGGGGAAGTTGGACCCTCATTCGAACGGTTCGCCCGTGTGTGTCTGCGCATTCGAGCTTTCAGCTGTTGTCTAAGTGCCGAAACAGCTACTAAAGGGGGCAATTTGATAGAGGCATTGTCTTTGGCCGTGCTAAGTGCAAGAAAAAGAGGTTACCCCTCTTTCAACTATGGACTCTAATA
>NW_019215452.1:0-12423 GCF_002532875.2 Varroa jacobsoni | reverse complement strand
GTGATAGCTTTGAAAAAGAGACTTCGTCCAACTTCAGTTTTAGTTTCAAGGAAAGCTTGGGATAAACGTAACACAATTCGTCTACTACACTCGCTGTAGCCAAACAGGATTTACTGCCAGTGATTTATCATATTCCGATCACACTTTCGTTTTGAGGGATTTTTGAGCTTTTTTTTTCTCATTGCCCGGTCCCAGCCCCAACAACGGTGTAATGCCCTTGTTCAACGAGCTTATTTTCACTGTGCCACTTTTTCGAAGAGATTCATCACCTCGTAATGATGGGATTCATGATGAGATAAGTGTATAGTTTTTTTTTTTTTTTTTTTTTATTATTAGCTGTCTTTGTAGTGTCTGTTTATCACGGCTTATTTGCCTGCAGTTGGTAACAGTTTCCATAGAACACTATATATACTTCGTGCTAGATTGATATTCTGTTATTGTTACTTACAAATCGACTTTCGAACGGAGTTCCGTCTCGCCTACTTTCGTTCAGCCAAGGTGGCGTCCCACTTTGTTTCTCAGCAGTTAACACGATTGCCGCATCGGTCGGCGCAGCGTGTAGTAATATACTGAAGACATATACAGAAATGTGAAGTTGGTACGAAACACGCCGTTCTTGGCAACTTCGAAAAAAAAAAACCGTTACGATTTCATTATTTTCTTGGATTGTACGCGGGTATAGCGTAAGGTTTTACGCGGATGTCGAGCGTTTGTAAGTTACTCCGATTTGCCGCTTCGACTTAGCCAGTTTGACAAAAGTGGCCTGACTTGTGGCCCCCTAATTACATTATAATAAAGTTATTTATGGTTCTTGCTGATTTCCAGCAGCATTTGCGACCAAAAGTAAGGTACATTAGGTGTATTAACACCAACTGGCTTATGGCACTATATGTCCTATGACGAATATCTGCATTTTACTACTGTAGCAGGGCAGATTACTGTGAATTTGGCGCAGTATATTCTGTATGTTTTTCTATCAGTAAAGATATATATAAATATTTAGAAATTTTCATGAAGTAGTCAAGAAGTTTTCCAAGGACCAGTTCTGCCATGAAGACTTGTCATTATCCTAATGTAAAATCACGGTCATTTAAATCCAAACCGGCCTGTCTTACGGTTAATATTCATAGAGGTTCCTATTATCTTATTCCAATAGTCACACAAAAATGGTTTCGATAGTAGAAGGATTTGTTTCTGTAAGCGCCCTCCATCGTATTAAGTACGCTTCAGGCCCAACAGATTGTCGACCTTAATGTGTCTTGGTGCTCGACCGTAAAGTGCGTTCCAGTTGTCCCTGGTTGTACTAACGTCACAATTTGCAAAATTAGGTCAAGTAACTAACACAGATTTGCGAACGCGAACCGATATGGCTTAGTTTACTATCGTTGGACAGGCAGCGTGATATAGGAAAACAGGGACTAGATATAGCACTAGGCCAAAAGAAACTGGTATGCAGAAAGTTCTTCCACGCTGGCACCCGGTGTACCTTTTTTTGTTCATAATTGGCCAGAATTCGTTTCACATTTGCTGCCTCTGTCAGCCAGTTCAGCTAGCAACCAAGGATATATAAAACCTCTCGATTCATAAGAATAGATAGCAGTACCTAATTAGTAGTCGCCAGGGAAAAATGGGACACGACTAGTACGTAAGTAGGGTTCCAGGTCAGAACTCCTGGGGGACATACTACACAGCCACTAGAATAGCTCAGGGATAAATAGACGCGCGAGCATTGTGATGCTAGCGCCTGTGAGCTATAGGATTTTAACGGGGATTGGGACCGATTATCATCTACTCCAAGTGTTCGATTAAGCATTTTTCTGGCCTTGCTGAATCCCCTACTAGAACGATGCAAAACGGTCGTTAGTACTCCCAGTAGTGACTGGCACCCAGCTAGAGCCCTTTGTATATAAGCAATATATACTTTAATGTGTTAGTTGTAGCAAATTAATGTTCCCGTGGCCCTCGACGCTGTGTACTACCGACGGAAGTAGTCTTAGAATAACAAAACCAATAGTAATATAGCGATTCCAATAACGACTCTATGCACTGCTTCGCTTGAACCCTAAGCGCTGCACACATAATCAAGACTGTCCGCAAGTTCCATTCAAATTTTCTATTCATTCACATTGAAATCGATTAGAACGTCAGTCTAAATCAAACGATCATATAACTGTGCCATTTTTTTTTATGGACATTGTTTGATTTGATGATTTTTGTCACAAAACCAAGGAGAAATCACCCCGCCATTCGTGGAATAGAACGTCAGAATTATTGCCGTTGCATAACAAAACTAGGACTCTTATTGTTATTGTGTACTAGTTTTGCGCAAAGACAGGCAGATAAATGGGAAAGGCAGAGAGTTAGGAAGTAGACACCATGTATACTAACTTAATAGAAAATAGAAAGCGTAAAATTGAGCTAGATGTACTTGGGCGACTCCGCGGAAGTTAGCAGGCTCTAGTGACGTTCGATGGAAGGTCAGCTAGTTGGATCACTTGTAATTATGATAATTAGCTCATATTTTACATTAATGTAAAAAAGGATGGCTTTTCTCCTGACAAACGTCTTTTCCGGGACAGTGGTTTGCTTCAAACGCGCCTCTGTTTATTGCCCCTGTCGTTATTTCTTGTCATATACGTAGAATAAATAAAAGCTATATTGGATCTGCCTAAACCAGAAACGCCTGTTATCCGTTAAGAGAATCACTTACTTACGTTGACGACGTCTGGCTTGTTTTTAAATTCTCGATCGTGTTGCCTGTATCTCTTTCTAGGCCATCACCCTCAGAAGCTAAGCCTGAGTGCATACGATCCGCAACCACAGAAAAGTTTGCTTGCGGTTCCCTATATATCTTTTTCAGAGCGAAGTTCTAAAACTCCACCTGGACTTATTAATAATCAGTTACATCAGCACGCTTGCTAACTAAAAGCATACCTTTGTCAAAGCACAAATGAAGGTGCTAAACATGCTTCGGCCTAGCTTTAGATTCCATCTTTAGACACACTTCGGTTTGGGCTGGTCAAATCCAACCACCTTGCCTGACGGCAATTTAAAACATACAATTACAATAGAGATTATTGTTAACAAACAGTAGTTGTGTGTACTGGGGAACGCACAAAAATACTTAACCGTTCGTCAAGAAAAAGCTGTCTTAAGCCAACCAATTATTGCTATGAAAATCTTCAAGACGATTAGGGATTTATTACTTCAGCTTCTCTAACAGCGGCCACCCACTTGTGTCAACTATGATTTCGGAAGGCCAATAAAACGAAGATTAGTGGCTGTGTTAGTTGAATCATTAATCTGCTTTGCGCAGTGCGCTATGGGTCACTCAGGAATCCACACCGAATTAGAAAAAAAAACAATCAGAATAGCAGATCATCTTCTTTGACTCCGTGCCATTTTAATAGTGCAGAAAGCACAGTTCAATCCTGCTGTAGATCTTTTGATTTTTAACGCAATGTGTACAAAGCGGACGCCCTTAAAATCAGGAGGTTCTCGATTAAAGAGAAAAAAATGCGACAAATGAAAAATACACATTTTTATCATGGTTAAGGTTGACAAACATTCGAAATACGGCTAGCACTATCGGTTTCCGTTTTGTTGCTAAAACCCTTGGAAGCCGGTGGGAGTATAGTGAACCGTGAAGGCTACCAGAGGTACGGCCGCAGACAAAAAAATCACCTGAAGATAAAACAAAAGCGTACCAGTCATAGATGTATGAAATTAATTTTCAAAGCGAGATATACGACGGTGGTAGTAGCGCTGCTAGAATTGCTCTCTGCCGATGGTTCTGGGGATATTTACTAATGTACGTCTACTCACCGCGTTGACACTCGTATACACTATATTTATAGATAGGCGTACAGGTACAATCGCGACGATGGAACCGCAACAGCACATAGCAAGAGTTGTGGCAACACTCATCTGTAGTTACTGCCGGTTGGTTCTCACCGGGATTTGGCTAACAGAAATATGTAGACCTGTTACAAAGTTCCGCCAGACACCATAAACGGGAAGGCAACCGAAAGACTTGACTCTTTCGTTTATCGACGTTTTGAGGTGTTCCTCCGTTGCTATCACGCTTTCTAGCTTCTTTTCCACTGTCTGAACAGGCTGCTCGGAATGGCTGGTGGCTGGATCATCAATACAGGGGAATAAGTATGAGTAGATTCTGCTCGCCTCAGAACAGGCGTACTTTGCAATGTGTACTAATTCTTCATTGTAAAGAACAAAATGATAGCTAACTGGAAAAGCAGCGAATCTTCAGGCCGCGCGTCCTTAAAATCAGAAACCCTAATGAGTCCATGGTTTGCCTGCGAGCGATCGCGGACCACCACTGGGGCTGCAAACAAACCCAATAGGCAACCGAACTAACAGGGAAAAAAGCAATGGAACCGGTCGACGGTGACGGCAAACCAAGCCTCATATTCGTTTTTCAATAAATCATAGATCAATAAATACCGTACCGCTTTGAGGCAGATACGTAGGACGGGACACCGCAATTTGAAGAAACCTGTATGCTGGTAGGTGGCAACGAAAGACGGATTGAATAGGAGACCGCGCTAACGCTGTCCTTGAAAGAGGTACCCGCTTGGCCCCCGCGTATTCTCTGTTTGACGTGCAGACGCGATGTAAGAAGATCGGCGATGCCAGTAACAATGAACGGAGCTCAGCAGTTGAAAAGAAGCAACGACATGACACCAAATGCAAGCTAGAATACATCTGCGGAAGAGAGACGTTTGGATATTTGAATGGAAGGGACTGAATGGGAAAGCAAAGGAAAAAATGCAGGTACATCCGCATAGTAAAGAAAAATGCATACGGCTAGAGGAAAAAGGGAGGCTATGTATAGCGTGGGAAAGCACCAAAGGTTCTCTGAAGCGACTAACGGCGAAGCAATAAATGACCATTAATTGTATGCTGTAGTAAACCGACTAAAATGGATTGAAAATCGTCAGTAATATTGCGACACGACCATGTGGCCGTGCTCGTCTTTGTATGATTGGTGCTCGCGATATCGTGGTGGAAACTATGATAGACTTCTTACAATAATACACGTTAGTATCGAGCCACAAACTGTTACGTAAGTTGATTTTAGTTAAAAGCTATACGGAGAATGACAACGATGTTGTAAGTATAATTATAATAATTAGAGGCACCTAATTTGCATTCCTTTGAGATATTAAGGAGACTACCGCTATAGATCCGCAATTGTTTAATTAAGTAATGCCGGCAACTAAAATAACATCGGTGAAAATTGGACTATCGCGTTGCTTCTAGATATATCTATTCACAAACACAGTACATACAGCAAGACGCGTCAACGCCGATTCCTTACAAAGCGCTTCATGTTCACTCTGATTTGCTGCAAAGATCAACTTAAACATTTAACCATTAGGGAAAGCTGTACCCACTTACAGTCAAACAGATGCTCGATACTAGAGCCAGACCCTGGGTGACGATAATAACAAAAGTTACAATTATAGACATTTATCGTTGCTAGTTTCTCCCGCCGCGTTTCGCATATCCTTGTGCGTCCTTCATTTCTGTAATCCTGCTTTTGCATACCCGGTAATGACACATATTTTTCACTCGAACACTGCGATATATTCTTCTGCACAATCGTCCTTGTCCGTAAGCTTAGAAAAGCGACCAAAGCGTCGATAGCGACGCCATTCATTAACAGGTGCTCTTAACGTAAGCCTGTTCGTAAACTCCCTGATCGCAACCTTTATTTTTTCACTGCCTGCCGTTTCGTCACCCACAAAACATTTTGGTGTTTGCCCGGTATAAATATATGGCTAGGACATATTAGTGGATGAAACTCGATGCTCTCGGGTGATCATTAGCGTGGTCGTGCAAAGACCGATGGGACAATCAGTTGTTGGAATTGATCGATAAATTAAGAGGGGCGGAGGTCGGAGAGGGCATAATAAACGCCGCCTCTTATATACCAACTGCCTTGTCTGCGTTTGATACTTGAGTCTCTCTTTGTTTTCCTACTCTTCTCTTTGTGTCTTTGTTTTCCCATATTCGTTAGAAAATACCACGAACAGTTTCTCGGCGTGATACATTTATAAAACGGTTCTTCGTTACCGTGGTTTTGTTCTCTCTTGCCAGGAGAACATAGAGGTGTGCAACACCAGTTATACCGGATAGCCAAGGGAAATCAGAATGGTATTTACTTCTGAAAAGAGCGAGCAGTTACACTGGCATAAATCAAGAAAACGGCGGCCTAGGCTGAGGTAAGCCGAAATTTTGCTACAAATTTGAAAAGTAGGCCAACGGTAGGTACCATTTTCATCGATTACTGTTATTCAGATCTTCTTTTGGGTCAGCGGTTTCTCAAGTGTTGGTCCGGAAATAGCGCAGTAGCAGGAAAGATGGAGCGAGAAACGAAAATAATAAAACTATGGCTAGCGATAAGTCCGAGAAAAGTGGTGGAAAAATGTGTGAATGGAACAAAAGTCCCGTTTTTGTGTTCCGACTGTCTGCTCAGCACTTCGCCACTTTTCTCATGGGCCATCCCCCTCGCGCCGGTTCCTTGAAGTCAGTTTACCCAGGAAACATGTACCAGACGGATTGATATTTATCGGCGACGAATATTGATTTTCCGTTTTTCGGCTGGCTAATTGATTCGGCCGGAATCGACACTGGCTTTAGAAATAGCAAGTAAGCGTGAGGTAAGAGTGAGGGATGGGTCGATTGCGTTCGTCATCCTTTGCTGAAGACTGTTGACTCGAGTCGCTATTGAACTGAACCGTCCCGTCATATTTGTAAACCCGTAAAATGGAAGTGAGCGCTTCACTCAAGCAATTGATTCAACTTAGAGGAGACAGAAAAGGTAGCGATTCGAATAAGGCCAGCTGTTGACAGCGGCGGTTGCCGCAGTCGGACCCAATTGTGAAAGACAGAAGGCGCGCGCTGACGATTGACGCAAGCAAGATACGCAAGATTTCGCCAGAGATAAAGAAGATGGATAAGAAGATATTTTTCCCACCATAAGGTCGGGAAGCACGACATTGTTAGAACAGAGGAAAAAAAAGATGGAACAATGTGGTACTTCCGTGTGTTGTCCTTTACGATTTCTATCGGAGTCATAGGCACTTGTAGTCACGAAGTCCCTAGGTGGTGCGAATACTTCCGAAAAAAATCGACAGCATCGATAATCGAAAATCCCCACCGAATTCGGATCCTGTTCGTGCAAACTGGTTAGTGCCTAGTCAGGAAACAGACACACAGAGGCATAGGGAGATGGGATCTTCTGGGAAAGAAGTTCCCTGTCTTCGCGATGTTTCCGTGTTTGTTTTTCTACCTCATCATGCATGTTCGGCTTAAATAGAGGCAGATATTAAACTTTTGCATTTGTTCCGTCAAGCTGTGTATTGACACATAGACTGAAATTTATTGTTAATTGAAGACCATCAACAACTAGCGAAATCAAAGACATGGAATTTTGGGAACTTCGGAGAAATTTGGGAAGGGAACTACTATTGTAAAAACAGAATAAGATAGGTGTATAAAGCTATATGATATATATAAGGCTAAAATCCTTGGCGCTCGTCTAAGCTAGTGTCTATTTAGTAATAAAGTAAATGAACCTTAAAATAATAGTGAATTTACGTTTATCTAGAAAGAAGTTTTCCAAACCGGAGATCTCGAATAGCTCTACTGGTATAAAAGAGGGAAGATTAATCTGATATGTTAAGTTCTCAATGACAACAAGTTGAAGTCGACAAGAAAGGTGTAAGTTAAACTACGAAATTATTGCTTTACCAAGCGTGTTTTGTTAATGAACTGACGAAGGTTTGTGTTGAAAAGTGCATTGAGTATAGTGAATTGCTGATAATCCGGTTGAACATAAGGATTGTAATAGCCCTGTTGTTAGCTTGAGCTTGAGTCGCAAGAGGTAGCTAGTAATTTATCTTACGAAAATACCGTTGCACTTACCGTTCGAAGTTGACTAAATTTTGTCAGAGAAGGCCGAACAGAAAAAGGTATTTAGCAGATGTTAACAATTTAATTATTCCAGTTAATAGAAAACATTAAATGGTATTCGAAGAAGCACTCGTTAGCTATACATAGCAGTGTGAAGTTCTGAATAAAAAAAAAAAAGAGAAAAGCTTCACACAGGCAGTGACAGGTCGAAAATTAAATAACAACTCAAAGAAAAAAACGCTTTTTCTTTTAGTTGTGGAAAGTCCAATGGCAAGAACAGTATTCTATAGTGAAAAATCTGAAGATATTTAGAATAGATCATCTTGACATGAGAAAACCTATTAGTTTGACACCGCAATTATTGCGCTTGATAATAACGGAGGGACAGTCGATCGAAGGATACTGCTATCGCGGCTCAAGTGGGCACACGTGAAAACTCCCAGAAAACATTTGAAACTATTAAGAACTGGCGCAATCAAATTCAGAGATAAACACTGCTACAGTTGACGTCACGACTTGTTTATGTAAATTAAACATATGTGTAAAAACATAAACAGTTTAAAAAAGCTTACTTTTATGTCAAATCAATAACGATATATAGTTTGCTGTTAAAAGTCTGGCTAAACCAACACGTAATCCAACGCCGGATACAATATAGCTAAAAAAACAAATGGAAGAAAAATAAAGCTCTTTTACCAAGCGATCGATTGACAAGTGTGATATTATATGCTACTATATAAAAAATAGATCTTACTTAAATTATTTCTCATCATATATATATATATAAGAATGTAATTATATAGAAAAAATTTACTTGAAAATAAAAATAAAGCAAAGATGTGTACACACATGTACATAAAACATATTCACGAAACGCACGAACTGTGCAGCCACTAATATGAGAAAAAGCTGCATACGTTGGTACCTTTGATGGTTTACGCTTGGCAGTACGAGTAGGTTGAAGGTGGCCCATTTAAGCTATAATGTTAACTGTATGAAGTTTGCAAAATGAAGCAGTGGCGATAGAAGTGCAACTTCGTATGAGTTATACAAATATGTACCCATTCGAATGAGATATAAATTACGAGAGAAGTAATTGAACTATATACAGTAAAAGGTTATTATTCAACCCTGCTGCTCAATGAGAAGTGCTTCATATACAAAATACTGACTAGGGGCATTCGTAACCAAACCGAATAATGATAAGTTACTATAAATTTCTATAAAAAAAAAAAAAAAAAAACAATCCGGAAGTCTTCAGCTGTTCCTATGTTGTATTATTAAGGTTTCAGTCGGAATCACTCAGGGTGGCAACTTTAATTAGTCCATTATTGTGGGATATATAGCTATAAACGTACTGAAAAATGATGGAAATATTAATGAATATTTTGATACAAGGGCGGCTCAAGGATTCGAACAGAGCCACTCAGAAATTGCAAAACGACTTTTAAATCGTAAGCTCTTCAACAGTGGCTTATATAAGGAAGATTCAACTGCAGGCCAGACCACGCAGCTGTGGGACAGTGTCTAGGTTAGCAGCCTTTGGCCGTATGGGAACGATTGACAACGACAGATACTCCCTACAGACTGCTCGATAGCAAATAAGAAATAAAACGTTCTCTAGCAATGATTCGTCAGAATTGATTTATCGGCTGAAAAACATTTTAGCAGTAGGCTATTACGGAATCCCAGGCCGAATCATAAAGAACACAGTAAGTCTTGTTCAAACTGTCTACTCAGCATAGCATATTCCCCGAACATTAAAAAAGGTATAGTTGTCAATTAATTATAAATGTATTATATTATAAAAAAAGTTCGACACTTGACAATCTTCGACAAACAGCAGCGCCTTCTGTCTCTAGCCGTTAAGTGAGTAAATTTTTAGGAAAAAAGTTACTAATAAAGACCAATATGGATTTAGGAAGGGTCGGAATATACGAAATGCCGCGGCGATAGTTAGATATCTTCTTGGGCAAGCAAGAAAAAAGCAGGTGTAACCTTCTTCCCGAGAAACGACTAATCAGCCAAGTATTTGCCTTAAGTTCAGGTAACTCGAACAAGAAACCTGTCGAGAACTTTACTCATATTTAGTATTTATTTTATTTTTAGTGTAGTTCTTTACTTTTCTAGAAGTTATATAATCAGTGATAATAAATTTAATTATACTTTCTATAAATATTCTTGCCATTTATTCATTATATTATACATCTTTATTTATATTACTATATTATAATTATATTATTAGCTTGAGATCTGTTAGAACTAATATCTTATTATCTAGTTATGTACTATAATAATGGATCTTCCAATTCTGGAACAATTACTTTCATAATTAGTCTTCTAGGAGACTCATCTTAGATATAATTGTAATAATTAATTTTTACTTTTGAAATATACTAGTTGTTATAAATGATAAGAATATACCTTATCATTGTGTAACTACTTGCTGCTATAGCAGCTCCCGCTCCTACGCAGCTCTAGTCCATTCTTCTGCACTTATTACAGCTGGAGTTTACCTACTTGGTCTTAGTTTTAATTTATATTCTAGAAAAAATTTCGTATGTGAAATTATATTGTTTTTTTTTACGCGATTTTAGGCGATTTACGAAATAGGCCTTGAAATATTAATACTCTATCAACTCTTAGCTGTCATAATAATAATAATTTCCGTTAATAAATATGAACTAGCGTTTCTTCATTTATTTACTCGTGCTATTTTCTAAGCCATATTATTTTTACTGGCATGGTATTATCATTCATATATGAATCCTCAATAACCTAACCAGTACTACTTCTATAATACATATATTTACTAACGTCTCTCTCTCATAGGATCTCCATTTTAAGATTTTTTTTTTTTTGATCCAGGACAAGGCTGCACTAGGTAGCATGCATCGGTTACTAGCTTCTTCTAAGAGTATTATGTTTGTGTATCTGTGGACGATCTAACGTGCTAGCAGCAGAATTAAACGGGAGATAAGTGCAGTGGAAAATATCATTACTGAAAATATATGATCAAAATAATGATTGTCCATTTATTACGGATACGAATCTTTTTAGTGGTGTTTTTTTGGCGTATATTCATGATTTGAGGGTGATCGATCCTTCATGTTTATTCCTATCTATTAGTGTGTGTATATATACCGTTAGTACGTGTCAAATCAAAACACGACATAATCGTGAAAAAAATACTAATGAAAATTTAGCATCTTTTAGAGGATTTTCAGTGCATTACGAAGTTGTCTTTCTTTAATGTGTTCATATATATATATCTGATGCGTATAGGATAAACTTTTACTGAGGTTTTTTAGATGACTTTGAATATTTCACTTTATAGCAAATAGTTTTTAACTTATTTCCTTGGGTCTAATTATAACTTATATTTGCCACTTTATATAGTTTAGTTAAACGTAATAAGATATTTATATAAACTACTTTCATTGAATTTCTTTTTAAGCGTAAATATCTAGAATATCGGGTGTGTTAGAACAAAATTAAGTGTATATTATTTGTGCACATATACAAAACATTTTTTTAAATAATTGTCTACCTTTAATTTGTGTTGTTTTTCGTTTAGATGATTTGTGTGTTTCTGTTAGTTTGTGTTAAACGACTGATGATTTCTGAAATTGATTTGGAAATTTGTCTGAATGCGAAAAACATAAGACCTTATACAGAGCTAAGCATGAACCTGTAGGCAATAATAAAGTGTTCATAGCGATACAAGGATTCATTTTAATTGGACTCGTTCTGCATGAGTTATACTCCATTTACTTTTTCCTCTTTCGAAAACAACGTCTAGTCGGCACATCATTGCTCGTAATACAGTACGTGCCTTCTTTCAAGTGTATATTGGCCCCGCCAAATACGGCTCATTTTGGGCGGTTCGTCCACGTCGTGCCTATCGCAGACGACCTCAGTCCTCATCTCTGTTGCTCCTTTTTCGTAGGTTCTTTCGAGGATGCTGTTGGTTTCATTGGGTTCGGCCTCTTTACTCATCGCTTTTCGAACATCGTTCGTGCCGATTCGACCATTGGTGCGTCTTCCCAGGCTGCCTTAAACCTATAAACGACTAGCAAATCAAAACTTTAATGGATGAACACGCTATTCAGTAAACTTGGCTAGCAACCAGCCTCATTCGACATTGCTGAAGGACTCAGCAGACGGTGAGTCTCGAAGGGATTGTGTGTCGCAGATTCGCAACAACGCGAGGCGACGGGATATTTCATTATGGCAAATTGACGGCTCTACCGCGACCTCTTCGAACGTGGTCTTCCGATGTAAAAAAGGCACCGGTCACTGATGAGTGTGCGGCCAGTCGGGAATACGTACTATACCTAGAAGTACCTCATTAACAGGATCACACAGGTTCATAAAAGGGCTCAACATCTAATAATCCTTTGAGCTCAGTTCATGGACATTTCTGTGTGTCTCATCCATTGCCCGCTGGATACTCTCCAATAAATCTCGTTCGTTCGTTCG
>NW_019215451.1:0-12461 GCF_002532875.2 Varroa jacobsoni | reverse complement strand
AAGTGCACTGGTAGGGGAGGATAATTTCGATAAGATAGTATATAGTACTGTGAACTATGTTGACTAGTGCTTGTCGCGGTTATTGTACAGTCATCATGTTATTATTGGTAGGGGATAACTACACTGGTAAAAAAAAAATCTCATACGATATGCAAGAAAATTGTCCTGTTTGTAAATTGTTATTATATCAGGCTACTGCATCGATTCGAGCTAATCTGAATTGAACACATACAGATAGAGTTAATAGCAGGTTTATTAAATCAAAATCAAAACGCGTATGCTTTTGAAGTTAGTTAAGCAATTTTGCCATTGAGGGCGTTCTACATGACCAAATGTCTCTAGTGTCTCATAAAATACGGATATTCCACAGAGTCATGCTAACAAATGCGATCCACTGGAGCTGAAATAAAACCTGCCGCGTTCAGAAGCGTACCTTTATAACAGCCGTCGTGTGATGCTTGGCTACCTAATCGATCTGAACGGCTGGGGACGCAATGGAGGACCAGCTGGACAATGTCCTCTCTGTCTCCAGCCGCTATTTGAAAGGCCTAGTTCAGTTGAATGTTTCCGTTAAGCGGTCAAACGCTACTTTTGGTCGATAGACCCAGCAGATATGTGTGGCCGACGACGCTTGTTGTGACACGTCGATCTATACCAAAATAAACAAGTCAAAAGAAAAAAAGACACCGTGCTGGTTCATATATTGAATAATTTTTATTTTATATTATAGTCAGAGCCATAGAAGAAATCGATGATTAAACAATAATTAAGTGAGGTTCCAATCAACTGGTGGTAATTAAATTAGTTCTAAAATGAACCTAACAGAAAGCTAACCGAAAAACTAAGCGGAACCGTATCGGGATATGTCTCATAAAACTATACACCTTCTTTTTTTGCATTTTTCTTGGATATTATCAACCCTCAATGTTTCGACTCGTCTGTGTAAGCGCTACGGCAAAACTATACCATAAAGCTATTTGGTCCAATAGCTTTAATGCAGATAGTGCAAATATGGTCTTACAAATTATATTAAAGTTGTTGAAAGGTCTCATGCGGAGTGACTTCGACGGAAGTTCAACGCTATCACAGATTAGTGAAGTACGTTTCAAACGGACGGCAGCATGTCTCCATGATGACGCAAAACCGTAGAATGATTTTGCCAAGATCACTGAGATTAGGGCTGTTATGCTGCGGGAAAAGCCAAAGTAAAAGAGGGATTTTTTCGGTTAATTCAGGTTCCCTTTGCGAAAGCCCCTAACATCGTCGACGTTATACTGCTGGCAACAGCCAACTTGATCGTATCGTATCAAAGGTCCGGTTCAGCTAGCGTCAACTAACTTCATAATCCCTCCAACGACAACTTCTGTCGTTACTCACCGGCCTATTTCGTCAAGTCGATGTAACTTTTTTGAGCTTATTTTAAAGATGAATTGAAAAGCTGATACCAACTCGATTCACTCTTTCTTCAAGTACGTCGTGTAAAAATTAGATGGGGTGGCTGCAGTGACAACGAATCGTTCTATGGCACAGAAACAGTCGCAGGTTTAAGAGATCATTAACGCACGAGGGTCTACATGAACTTTTTATAATAATAATAAGTAATGTCTTCGTATTTTGAGTATGTAGGTGCAAAAGCAGGTCGGACGATGGAGTGGAACCTATAGGAAATAAGCAGCAAACTGGGCATACTCCCTTTAAAAAGTATTACCTCTATATATGATGTGCATAGGCGTTTTATGGCATCAAAGCGTAGAGTAGCTCTGCTTGCTTACCTGACGCTCTCCATTGTTGTTGAAGTTTATGGCCGGAACTTCTTCAGTTTATGTGGGCGTCTCTTCGACTATCTTTGTTCGCGAAAATTACCCATCCAGTTACAAAAACATTATAGTTGAGGAGACAGATCTGGGAGAATGTTATCATCCATCCGGCGGAAACGAGATGATCACAATGCTTAACAGGAGTTTTTCACGAAAAAGAAAAGCGGAACGGTAAGTTAAGAATGGCCGCCAACGAAAATTTCTATTCACATATGTATATGGTAGCATGGTGCAGTTAAGAGGAATCCTCCAACTTACGGAGACGCATGAATGCTTCCTACATTACACACTAGTAGAGAAAAAAACACCCCCCACATGCACAGTCGACAAGCGGTCATGGTCTGACCGGCTGTAAGACCAAACATTTTCTGCCTATTTTCTGTGTTCTATCTGGGTTAGTCAAAAAGACAAGGCGAATCGAAGCCAAAGCTTGTGAAGGTGGAAGCAACGAGGTAGAACCGCCAGCACTGACGCACTAAGTGTACAACAGCAGCGGCTTCTAGCCAATGCGGTGGAAGTTCCTTCGTTCTGTACCCAGACGTGGCAACAACAGCGGTCCTCGCGCCGTCAGAGCTACGCTGGCGTCGACATTAAAGTCAAAATCTAAGAATGAGTAATACGAACGCGAAGGGGCTGAGTTACACCGTACTGCATTCGTTCGTAGATCCACATTATGACCTATTAAGCGAACCATGTAAGGGAAGAGCGCCATCTGCGTTTGGCTGGCCGGTTCACTCTTTGTAACTTGCTTGACGTTCAAAGAAGAAAAGGTCCAGTAGACAACGGGAAACGAAGCTAGTCGCCCATAGTGGAATCTCTGCTCCTCTAAGTTACTCCATAGCACCTTTCGTGCTAATGGATTGTCAGAGAAGTCGGAGTGTGTATGTGTGCGAACGACAACTACTGTGTAAACTGTGCTTTACTGAATGCTTTCTACGCCATCTTGAGCGGACGTATATGCCTCAACTGGAACGTTCCTCGGTCGGCGTCAGCAAGGAACTCACTTGGATCGGCCCGCCCTTGGATCGGATGACTTAGTGGTGGCTTATGGCGCCGTGGGTCACGTTATATTTGTCGTCGCGCACCTCCTGTGGCCAAGGACCATACTGGTTAATAATAATAATAATAATAATAGGGACAAGAACGGAGGATCTGGTATAACAATACATAGATACTGTGGCCTCTGTAAAAAGGCAATGCGGTTTTTCGTCGATGGCGCTTTTTAAGCCACCAATTTCCTTCTATAGCTATCGTCTCTGAACGGCATCCGTTCTCGGAGGTAACACCCACGATATCCTATTGAAACCAACTGCCAGATCCTGGTCTTTGGGATCCTGTTTCTTTTTTGTAGCTGGCCTCAAAAGATCATTAGAGACCACATAGTCCTCATTTGATCTGTGCGAATAAACATCAGAAACCTGGATGCGTAGATCCACACGTATTAGTTCGATAATATATCGAGACTATCGCGTGAACTGAACCCATTTCTTTATTGTACTTCATTTAATATACAATGCGCGGACAATTTATAGTCACAGTTGGGAGCAGATGGATATGTCAACGGTGTGGAAATGTACGTCTAGCGGCATACACCTCAGAATATTAATAGATAAGATCATACTGAGTTATAGAACTCTGTTTAACTACAATGAAGGTGCAACATGTTTAAAGTAATATTTTTGCTAAGGTACTTCATTTGGTCCTACTGTCTTATTAGAAAACGTTCTCGTACGCCCAAAACAGTCGATATAGTAAATCTGATCAGGTCAGTTGCTGCTCGGCCTGACCAGTAGCAGCGATAATTCATCGTCACCATGATCACCATCATCCTCGTCGTCGTCTTTACGCAGTTATAGTAGTGCTGATAGCCGTCGTTCAACATCGGGCGTCACCAGTTCGTGCACGGATCGCTTGCTTCATTGGCCAGCATCAGCAACGGCGGCCGAAGCGCTGAGACCACTACGGCGGCCTGAGCCGCAGTGCGATAACATTATCACAGTCTAGTGAACGAGCAACAGGTCGAACTTTTCCCAATGCCGATGAGCTGATCTGAGCTGGCCGTTCGTCTGCCTCTCTGTCGGCCTAGACGCCCCCCGCTCAAATCAGCCGAAGTCTCTGCCATGATCAGGAAGAAGACTATGACGTGGATGAGACAGAGTAACGATTCGTCGACGTTCAGTGCCGTTGCTCCTGCTTCGGTTGCCGTTGATGCTATGACTGCTTATTAATTGCAATAGTCGCAGCAGCGGTAGCGGTAGGTTTTCGAAAGCTTCGCCGGCAAAGAAAGAGTCAGAGTTGTCGGCAACGAGGTGGGAATCAATCCAGCGGGTAACCGTCAGTGGCCGGACAACTGGCCATGATAACATTCGAATTTGTATCCCTATATCATTGACTGCGTTGAGTGGTCGCCTATGAGGCAAAGGCCCGCGAACGCCGTTGACGACAAACGAGGGAGCAAAATCTGTTGTTGCTGATCTAATTCCTGCTCCTGCTGCTGCTACTGCTGCTGCTGCTGCTGCCGCGGGCACAACCCTCGGCGACGCGGCGATCGACGCCTGACGACCGACGGCGGACTGCTGATCGCCGATCGCCAGACAGTGATTGTTCGTGGTAGAAAACGTTGCTGCTTGAGTCTCTGACGGTAGCCATCTCCTTCTCATCCCGAAAAAATGTCGGCGACGACGACGACAACGACGACGATGGAACCCCTCCCCGTGCCGGCGAACTCGCATGGCCAAACGGTACGCTGTTTGCCAGAAGGCGGGGAAGATTTCGGCTGGGTCGTTGGGGCATTCGCAAGAGGACACTAGCGGACGCAAGAGGACGGTGGCAGCGGTCAAATTGACGTTGACCGTGCGATTCGATCTGATCACAGCGCCACTAGACTCTTTCGATGCCTGCATCCTATTGCAGTGAGTGTCGGCGACTGTTGGATTGCAGGGCTTCTTGTGAGATGGGTCTTCGTGAAGAAGAACAAAAAGAAGAACAACAACATCGACAGCGTGGTCAGGTGGTGGCTCTGACGGCGATTGCTCGCGATAGAGACGGTCTGTTGCCCGTCGTCATCCCGAAACGAACGCAGCAACAAGACGAAATACCGATAGAACGATCTGTGTATTTTCTTTACTTCGATCTACATTCCCCAACGTAATGAACGAAAACTAGCTGGGGCCCGAAGGAAAAGGGCCCGTCGACACGGGCCAAACGGGCAGGGGGTGGGGGCGGGGGGCGGACCACGCCAGGCTATCAGCGGTCAGTCGCTGCGGTAGCAGCAACATCCAGCAACGAAAGCTTCGTTTTTTCTCGGGCCTGTTCGTTAGCTGGCCACGAAGCTTCTACATTTTCTCGTGCTCTACATTACTAATAATTTAAAACAGAGCACGCAAAAAGGACATGCTCGTAAATTCGTCTCGATGCTATCCAGGTGATCGTGGCTTCTGCAACGAGCACCACTGTCAAGGGTATAAACAGGTGAAGGAAATCGATGGAGTGGTGAAGATGGACGGCCTGTGTCCGCATGGTGTATTCTGTATGATAATAATTACTATACACTTGTTTGTAGTGGTATCACGGTGAAGAAAAAAAGCAAAAACCTAGTAGATCTGGATCCGAGCTTAATCAAGTTTCAAATGAAATTAGTAGAAGATGGAAATGTTTCGTTAGGAAATATCAAAACAGTCTCAGAACAAGAAATAAAAATTGTGCGAAACAAATCAATGGCGAAGAGACGAGATAACGTGGATAATACGCTTGCAATTACAGATCACGTTTAACTACCGGTTATTGGCATAGTAGGCGATTACCGGGAACCTCAATTCTAGGTAGCTGAAGTTCGAACAGACATCGATATTGACCTTAACGCGAAGAAAAATATCATCATATCTTTGGAGGACGGCAACAAAGGACACGTTATTTTGCACGGTTCAATCGAGTTGTACGTATGAAGCACGACCCGCACGCTGCGATGCTGATCAAGGAACGACGTTCATCGTTCAGCGACGCGCGGTCACTTTTGGCAAACTATTAGCAGTATTACGAATTTCAGCTAAAAAGGTTGTCCAGTGCCAATACCTGCGCTAGACGACCGTAACTCCTTCGTCGACCGGTATTTCGACACGACAACGATCCAACAAGGCCGCAATATGGACATTGTTTCGTTGTCAACATCGTAGTCATTGCTCGTAGCTTATGGACTCTATTCTCTATAAAATTGTCAACAGGCAGCGATAGTCGATTTCGGTCGCTAAGCGATCGTAAACCAAACCTCGAATCGTCTGCTTCTCTTTAGAACACAATACCGCAATATTTTAGGGTAACGATCGTATTCGTTATTCCTTATCGAATCAACGTAATGATCCCAAGATTATCGGGCATCGATCACCCATCTCACCAGGATGGTTTCCTGCTTAGATTGTATATACATACTGCATGAAGACAATAACAATAATTATACCACATTCGTCTGTAGAGACACGTATGCATGGACGAACTTAATTGCATTGGTAAGCTTCAAGCTCAGTCGTGCTTTAGTACTATCATGTAATTCAGTTCTGTGCGTTACGGTGAACTGAATTCGTGGTGCGGCGCCCAGTTCAAAAAGGACAAAAGCGTGCAATTGGACGGCCGAACCGAATAATCGCGACTTCCGCCGGGGACTGCTGTTTCTGCTGCGCTGGCTGCTCCCCCGTTTACCGGAACGTGGGAGTCGAAGTCGCTGTCGTTATTGTAGTTTTGTACTGCTTCTGGCGGTGTTGTTTCAGACATTGCGGGCTCAAAGACAGTGTCGGCACTTCGTGGTCGCCAGATAATAACGCGGTAACTTCGGCTCTGTAAGATGATGCGCGAAGGATGCCGACTGCTTTTCGTTTACTTAATTCGCCCGTCGGTGTCAGAGCCTCCGCCGGCTTAGACTTTATCAATGGAAATATCAGCAGAGCCAGCGGTAGCAGTAGCAACAGCAACATGTCTTGACTGCACTCGTCGACGTAATCATCATAAGTCATGATGATGGTTACCGATGCGATAATCCCCGCAGTTCCTTACCGCGTCGCTTACGAGATGACCCAGCGTGTGGCTAGTGTGGGCGCATCCGTTCTCAGGCCAAGCTTGCTAGGCGCCTGACAGCGGAAGCTCGCCTCTAGCTGTTTCCGAGATGAATACTTGGACCGCCACGCTACGGTTTTTCTGCCATTGCTCCTGCTACCGCTGTTGCTGTTGAATCGACGGTCCCGAAGACGAAGGAGGAGGCGGTGGCGGAAGACGGGACATCCGCTGGCCGAAGCGGTGGCAGCAGCTACGACGCAGCAGCAAACGTAAAATCAGAATCAGCTGGAGGCTTTGCCATTCTATCGGACGACAGGTCATCGCATGTTCAACCAGCGGTACTTGGTTCGTATGATTCAGACGTTGACTTGGAAAGAAGAAAGTGTCTGTCGACGGCAAGAACGCTTCACCTAAGCATAGGCTCGTTTCTTTAGCTTGCTCGCTTGCTCATTGAGCTGAGTGACGACTACGACGTGATGTCCTTTCGGGCAGGCGTCATGGTTGGGTGGGTGGAACGACAAGCGCCCGCCATTCCTGTCGTAGTTAATACAGTCGGCTTTTCGTTCGGTGACCATGAGCACCTGTGTTGAAGTTCTCGAGATGCATGTGAGGGACACAGGCATATTCAGAAACAATGAGCGCTTCAGCCGTCTTTCCCACCAAAACAAAAATCTAAGTGTTAGACATTGCAGCAATGGTGTATCCCATTGTTCGCAGTGTCCATGAAGCACGTTGGTAGCGAGGATAACTCTCATTTTCGCCAGTAGCACTTGGTCTAAGATAGTACGCTCGAGCTGTAAAAGAGGGACCACTGCTTACATTATGATTCGAGGATATGGACACTTCGTTTTGAATCGCCACATCCGTTACTTCGAAAAATGCACATATGCAGGACTTCGTTCAATTAATCGCCTAGGTACGGTTTTCTGATACGTGCACTGTTGGCCCACATACATGTTATGTAGGCCTTGTTTTGTAGCTTGAATATGACGTAAAGCCTTCTCGCTGATGATCCTAGAAGGACATGGTTGTTGCAATGGCATGAAAATATCTATCGTAGAGCTTTTTTCCCAAGCCGTTTATATCGATACGTAGTATGTACGCAGGATCGAGGTATGTAGTTTCTGAACTTAACGTTACGGCATAGTATGACCAAGAACAATAAATGGAAATGTGAACTCCCTACTGTATCCAAGAGTTCAGTCGCAGCAGATTGGCTGCGCTAAAAAAGATGGAGGTAACATGTCGGTGGCCTGAGCGGGCCTCTCCTTCGAACTGCCATACAATGAACTACATTACGAGTGCCGCTACCGTATTGCCACCGTCGCCTCGTCCGTTGAAAAGTCACGCAACGTATTCGCTATCAACAATCGCATCGACCCGTTTCGAGCGACCCAGCCGCGATTTGCTATGCGCGTATTGCCTCAGTGAAGCCGACCAGATCTGTTTAGACTCCCCCACGTCCAGCCTGGCTAATGCATACTACAGCAATTCTCAGCCAAATAAGTAGGTGCTGGGGCAGAAGGCCGGAGGCCGTCGAAGCAGAGATGTGTGGGAGCCTACTACTGAACCGTGTAGCCTATCTCTCCCGTTTCCCAACGATGCGGACCGTTGATTTCGATCTTGCCACCGATCTCCTACGGTGCCTGTAATAAATAAAGACGTTTTTATTTTTTGCGCCATAGGCATCAGAGTACGTCGGCATCGGACTGATCTGATATATTTTCTTAGAAATCGATAAAGGTGAGGATAATTATATGCCAAATCTGTGCGAGTATCAGACGGCAATATTTAAATTTTTTGTAACTTAGCCATAACTGCACTTCTTATTGTGACGTATTTCACTTAAATTCAAATTTCAGAGATCTGGGTCGACGCATCAGTAAATAATATATAGTGCCCTTTTATTATCTAAGTTATGTACACGCTCATGGTCCGACTTCGATAGTGCAAGTAGTTTACATTGAATTCTTGCAATGATAGTCAATACGTGCAGAGATTGCGAACCTGTAATCGTAGCTTATATAAGAGAAAGCTTTCGGAATCTCTAGCAGATCACTTAGTATTAGTATCAAGACACATCAGATACGTTCGGAAGTTGCGATAGAAAAATTCGTGGATACTTCGTAAGGTGCAGGCCTACACTCTGTTGTCCAGCGTAGAACTGTCAAAGATCAACGGTCGAGTTTCATGTCCGTTGAGTGTCGTCGACATTGCTTCACACCTATCAGACTCAGGCTCTATAAGTGAACTAAAGCTCTCGTCAATCTGCATCCATTGCACCCATCTATCTGTTCGCTGACTTTTGTTATCTCGTTACAGCCTGCGGCTGCTGCCATATGCTTGAGTCATAGACAAATAGTCGGATCGAGCTTACCGAGTTTACTAAATTATCTACGGTCAACATGAATATTCGTAAGCAAAGAGTACAGCTCATGATCGTCCCACACCGACAGCTGGGTTTTTCTTCATTCATATTTCTGCATATAATAGTATATAGATGGTATATGACTGTGGCAAAATACAAACGGCACATTGTGTACTGAAGGAAGATAAGCGGATAGCCCATTTCGAGGCTCTTCTCGAGCACAGCCATGAAGACAATAGAGCTATTGGCCTCGAACGCAGAACGGTTGCGTCTGATTTCTCATGTGTTCTTTGCATTTGCCTAAAATTATTTAAAATGAAAATGGCAAAATTAAGGGTGTGTAGAAAATGTAGTGTTCTATTGATGCTTTCGGAGTTAGTACCCCAATAAATATGCATCTGTTGTAGACTCAAAATACAGTTAAGAAAGAAGCGTCTGTGTAGCAGCTACAACGGGATTAAATCATTCGGTGCGGTAATACCTTACGTGTTTGATATTTATGTAGACGTATGTACTTGAAATGGCTAGCCGATAATTCTGTGTGGAGTGAAGGACGTTTAAGACATTAGGTAGATCGTGCACCGTGCATCGTGCAGTCACGCTGTAAAGCTTCAAGTTGAAGTATTGGTTCCGTTCGCAGTATTTATTAAAATTTCGATCAACTAATACTCCACCGTATGGAAAGCCAGATTCAAATGAAACCGTTCGAAATTATTGTAACTTAAAGAAGAAATTTAGTCGTAGTAAGACAAGTTATAGTTCCTGTATGCCATTTGAAAATAACGTTACGTGCTTATCCAATGAATGATCAGGTGTTGCCTACGCAAAACCGAAAGACACTCACGAAGCTTATTAGACAAAGCAGTATCAAGAAATTGGCAAATATGAATGTCAGATTTCAAATGCGGCCTAAAAGTTGGCTAGTCATAAATTGTACTTTAATTATCCTCTGTTGGATCTAAGGCAATGATATCTCTGAAAGGCTCAACCGTTCTCTCTATTTGAACCCTTAACAATATGGATTACGAACCTCAATACAGTTGAGTTCATCTAACTGTGGTGTAAGATATCTACCTATTTATCTGGCATACGTCATGACGTTGGATCATTTTTCCCATTATATACGTATGATTCCGTGCGGCCCATTATGTTTGGATATGCTTTCCAGCTTAACCGACATAGACTTCTATTATAATGACTGTTATAGCACCTTTTACATAATGAGTGTACGCGTGCATAGCTGAATGTTTCAGTCCCCGAATCTCTCCCGACTTGGCACCTGTTCCCCATATTTTGTCGATTCTCATCATCTCCCCTTAGCCTATGGTGCTATTCCAGTCCCATTGGCATGGAGTAGCGCCTTTCTCTAAATCGTTCCTATGTAGCTATTTGCGTCTCCTTGGCGTGACTCGTCCGTAGACCGGTATGTTTGGTGTCGACATCGTCGTCGTGGCCGTAAGGGGACGTGAGGCTCCGCCGCCGCCGCTCGCCCGGGGAGAGGGTCGCCGCTGTTTGGCCCCGCCTTCCGACGCACGCTGGCCTAACGCGCTGTCGCTGTCTCAGCCATAAGACCATTCAGTTGTCGTTAGATAGTAAGCGTGCTTCGACCGTGAAAGTGGTTTGGCGCACAGGGTGCTATAGTGCTTGTGTGATCTTCCATGGAATACATTTATCTAGCAGTCGGATACCCGTGTAACCTCCGCTACCACAATACTTACTACGACCGAATACGCGCTCCAGTCGCAAAATAGAACTAGTATATATTGGAGATACAGCGTACGTATATCGTACGGAAATTGGCTAAAGTTTCAAGCAAAAGGTTCGTTGTAGTTGTTGCTGCTGCTTTCAATTCTGCGCGCAACGTATCGCCGTTTTCAATAGCGGCAAAACGCCTTATCAACAATTCACTCAGATCGGAACTACATATTATATTAACCCTGTGATAGTATGTCACGTCCGTAACATCGCGCCTACCATAATTACGTACCGATGCAATAACATCGCCTGTCCTTCTCTGTGCATGTGTGTGCCCTTGTCGTGTTCACAGACTCCTCTAAGCTGGCGCCACCCGCGCACCGGCGCAAACACCAACGACCTCAGCACGTCAGTACGACGCTCGGCGCACCTAGCAGCCAGAAAAACAGTATCAAGTCGGAACGCCTGACCCCGGAAGAGTCGGCCTCAGTCGTCAATACGCGGCCAGGCACCACTAGTCCGGTTAGTCCACACAGCACAACAGCCGTGCACTCCACTATGCCGCCGGGCTTCTCCGCCGGCATCGGATTCATGCTCGGCCTGCAGCAGGGTCCACTTGGTGGGCCGTTAGGTCCGTTAGGCCAGATGGGCCACCTCAGCCCAGTGGCCACAAGCCCCGGAACGACACCTTCAGCACCAACCGCCTTTAACCCTGCGCAGCTGAAGCACATGGAAATGGTGATGAGCAGTAATAGCAGCAGGGACTATTCGAAGTACCTGCGATCTCTTGCCGCTAAGTATAACAGCAATAATCCCTTAAACGAAAGGTATGTAACCAATGCTTATTATACAGATACATACATACGTGTTTCTATAGATGAGTGGATAGGTTTCATCCACAGCGAAATTCCATTGATTAATTACCAAATACGCAATTTTACGTTGGGGCGTCAGGTAGTGCCTATTTATCGTACAAAATGCATGTGGAAAGATAGTCTGGCACGATAATCTACTTCCTCTGATCTTGTCATTCTCAAGACTTCTTTTGCACCTCTGAGCCGATTCCCAATTGAGAGTGTCCTCCTCGTTCGGACAACCCTGTGGGATTCGTCATCGCCATGCCAACATTGTTTGGCCTTGTCACAACCCATTTTTATTTCGAGAATGTAACTAATTTCTGATTGAAAATAACGCTATTAGGGTGGGGCATCCGGTAGTTTTTCCGGGTAGCTCAGCTTATATGTATGTACGTACAAACTTCGCTTTCTCCTACTAGCGGTCCATGTTTCTATTATTGTCAGCCTTTCAAACTCGGCTGCAATTAGCCAAAAAAGGAGAGTCGTAACCTGTACCACAGTCTACTGTCGGACCGTTAATCACTAGCAGGTTGGTGGGAGGACCTCATTCTTCCGCCTCTTCAGCAGCGGCGGCAGCGTCTTCACGCACTTCCTTTGTTTCACTAAAGTTGAGGGAAATGTCAGCCCCTACGATCGTCCTGCCTCCGGTTCACCTGTGCGTTAACGTGTGTGTGTGTGTGT
>NW_019215450.1:0-12473 GCF_002532875.2 Varroa jacobsoni | reverse complement strand
GAGAGAGAGAGAGAGAGAGAGAGAGAGAGAGAAAGTGAGCCCCCGCTTAGAAAGGTGCAGGTTATCTTTAACAGCGAAGTAAAATATCCAACGACAGAGATGGGAGAGCTTTAAGGGTGAATATGCATATCTTTAAACGCTGCAGCACGACGACACTGGTGTAGACTGAAGTGGAAGAGGTAAACCGGTGGTTCAAACGGACCCGTTCACCATATGAACGAATCTGTTTGTATGAACTGAATTTTCAGGTCGACCCAACTATGCGCAGTTACATACCTTTAACAAAGCAAATTCGTGTGAAGGAAGATAGCAAAAGAAGCACAGGTGCACGCATGCGATTCAGAAGATTGGTAATAGTAGTAATACACATTGTACTGCAAGACATCTACCTTCGAGACCATCAGTTTTCCCCTAACATAAAACGGATGCATTTCCGCTTGGCGTACAGACATCATTATTATGCATTAAGAAATCAAGAGTACTTTTGTTAGATACGTAGTTTCGTTTTCGATTTTTGTCTGTTTTGCTCATAACAGAATTAAAGAAGGGTATTCGACAAAGCTTACTATGCCTGTTGATAACTAGATTGTCAAAAAGACCATATAACTTTAGCAACAAATTACTTTTGTAAGAAAAAGAAAACCCTTTATTTATATATTCTGTAAGCGATAACACTTAGCACAAATACGGTCAAGTCCCAATACTAATTAATTCGTTTTCACTTAGAGTTTTAATGCTGCACAACTTCCCTACTACACCGATATCTGAAGTCTTCCTCGTTATCCACCTACAAAGGCACAACTTGTAATACAACAGGCATTTGCGGGTACCGCATTCGCAATCATTTCAGGAAAAAACGCAGAACTGCTAAATAAAAGAAAAATATAGGGGACAGAAACAAATATAATTCACCTCGCTTTTTTATAGTAATGGGGCGTTATTCTGAGATTTTAATACAATAAAAGCTTCAACGGAATCTTTCCGGGTCAGAAATTCGCGTTACAAAATTTTTTCTTTAGGCAAATTTCGAAAAATGGGGATATACGGGACTTGTAAGTATTTCTGTTGTAACTTATCGAACTTCTGCTGAGCGTTCCGTTTATCTATGATACTTTTATAAACTTGTTCAATTTCAAATCTATATGAGATCGAATGGTGTCTGTGGCAGTCTCACACAGAAATTAATAGGACCGAGACCACAACCCAGGTTAGTATGAATGTGTATATGCACTATACTAAGACATCATGGCCTTTCATTTGTTGTAACATATGTCGTCGCCGTCAACAACTTATCACCTGGGTTACTTTTGAAAGAAATGTAAATAGCTAAATTGGCCTAACGCATCGTTTGGACAAAACGGCTTGTGCACTACATGGCCGATAATTGTGAACATAGATCAGCCTACACTATGGATAATTATACAAAAATCATGCATAGCCAGCATTATTGTACGGGTGACAATCGGGTCAAATTGGTTTGTTTTAGAGAATGATACGCACAGTTCCTTTCCTCCTCTCGAACTCATAGATGGCGCCACATTCGGGTTATTCAAAAGCAGACTTTAAACCTACATTAGACTAATCATAATGTTTTACCTACCTAACTTAGTAGTAAATAATTAAGAAAAACTTCTGTTATAGCCATAATCACAGCCTATTATAGGAAGAAAAATATTTTCCTTCTAGTTTTACACAATTATTTATGGCTGACGTATATTTTTTTTTGTTCAGTCATATCATCGAAGCGTTTTCGACGAATATGATGCCTTTCTTGCTCATGGCAGAAATTGACTACAAGTAAATTTTGACCTATATAACATTTTGAATTCAAAATTTTTCCATATATTCTAAAATATTATACATGGGTATTCTTCAATCGCTATAAGGTAAAATCAACCATTGACTGACACTTAAAAAAATTGCAATCAAAAACGGATTTCACTTGCAAACATCACCACGACGAAAAGTTAATGGTGCCGCTATATTGAATAATGAAGTTACAAAGTTACAAACCATAGCATTCAATGAATGCTATGGTTTGTAACTTTCAACTTCAACTCGCAGGTCCACGCATGATGGGATATAATATTTTTCACGTAAGTACAGGCTTATCATGTCGTATATATTCCTCTGGTTGGGGCTATATATTGACTTTGTTTGTCTTTTAGTTTTCTCTACGAGCACTTTGACGAAATGTATTTAAATATTTTATCTACTAAAGTGCTGACGGCGAATAAAGGAACATTGCTAAGCACAACAAACAATTTTTGCCCATCGTGTACTCGATGACAGGCCACGTAGCTATTTGGCAATTCACCGAAACGGCAAAAGCCATCAGTTTCCTCCGTGCTAAAGTTGAACTTCACGCATTCCTGCAGTTGAAGCATGACCTTTAGCTGGGGATCGGCAAACCATCGCAAATGATGCCTTTTGCGGCCTACAAATGATAAGGCCGCTACCGAGTGGTGCAAATTCTCCAGGATGGTCCTTCGGCTTTCTCGGAGCCAGGCTGTCGTATTGGCTTCGAGAACATGGGGTGGAAATGCCGCTAGACCAAGGGCATGCTCTTCAAGAATAGCTATATTTGTTTCCGGAAGCGCTAACACACATACTCGGAAGTTTCCGCCGACACATACAACAACGAGTCGATTACAGCTATCTGGCGAGCTATCCGGTAAAAATATACCGCCCTCGAATGCCCTCTTGTTGGCGGCCATCTCAACGAATGCTGCCTGTAGCACAAGAATCGACTGATCGCCTGTCGGCAAAGCGTTGAAACTTTTAGTTCCGAGGAGCAGAAAATCCTCGAATACGACGAACCCATAAGAGGCGTCAATTCTTGTCGTGTAGGCCTCAAGGTAGACGGACACGTTCTGTATAGCAGGTCCAGCTAACAGCGGGTGATAAGGAATAGTTGCCGGCAGGATACATGGGGGACGAAAAGTTTCGCTAAGCGGTTCGCCTTGCTCGCGTTCGCCAATCAACGAACTGACGAGTGCGTCGATGATAGCCAGGCCTGGCTTGATGTCTCGTTTCACTCGTTCGATACTTATCGAAATGTTTTTCAAAGAAGATAATCCCGCATGAAAGGTAAGCACCTGGAAGATGCTATCCAACAGCTGACGAACAAGTTCCTCGGAAACGAAATCCGGCCGGCAGTCGGATAGAAGAACAAGAGTCAAGGTGATCGCGTCATAATAGACCTTCCAGTGAACGGCTGTACCGTTGAACGTCTCTGAGCGATGAAGCTGAGCGCCACGAAGAGCACAGAATAAGTGGACTCCATTGAGGGTGCCAATTTCGGCGAAATTCAACGGTGATTCCGCTGCATTTCCTAAACTTCGACTAAATATAGGAATGCCACTATCACTTGTGAGAGCAAAAACATGTGCCATTCTTGGGCGAGTGATACTTTTTAAAATACTGCTAACGTTACGCAAAAAGCTTTTGTGATATTTGAGTCCGAGAAAACAGTTGGCATCAGTGAGGAATCCTATCGCTCGCAGTTATCTGCATTTTTCTTAGTGCACGAGAAAGCGTTGCATACATCGGCACCGGGCATTATCTATCGCTCATTCTTGTCAGCAGGGCATTCTACTTGAATATCTAAAAAGTTCTGACAACACTATCTAATAACAAGGGCCGAACACAACTTTCTAAGTTAATTCTAATTTTTGATCACCGTTTCACCATATCTTCTCTGGCGTTTGGTAAACAATGGGTCGATAAAAATGGGCCAACACTGGATATAAACAATGAGGCGCCGGCGCTCTGAGCGGCACTTCAATTGAAGCTGTCGTCCGAGCAGACGGATGCCAGAACAGCGATTGGCTCCCGCGAGGACGTGCTGTCAGACAGAAAAGTGAAGGGGAGAGAAGGTTGAGCGGTTAATTTAAAAAACGGTAATTCAGCTAAGGCAGGCATCAGTATAGGTGAGCAGCCCAGGATCTAGTCACAAACCTGATAAAAAGCTCCAGATAGTTTCAAGCTTTTTAGCCTATTTGTTTGTTCTTACTGGAGGGCACTTGGAAAACAGCTATTGTACATTGATTGTGAGTTGTATAAATATAGTTGTATTATATCATATTTGTTGTATACGTTACATTGCCTTCGATATGTATAGATATATATATATATATATATATATATATATATATGTTTTTTTGTTTAGTTTGATATTTAATCTGTAATGAATATATGCAAAAATTCATGCTTATTGTTGATGATTATTGTTAATTTCCTTTACGAATATGTTGTATTGTCTGAGATACAAAAGGGGACAAAATCAAACGATATAAGCCCTTGCGGCTTGATAATGCCCTTGATAATGCTTTTTGCGTAAATTAACACATTATAATAATTGTATCGATGGTATAAGGGGTCCGCCTTTAATGAAAAGGCTAACGACGCTGTTGACCATAAAACTTGGAACGGTTAGTATGAATGAACCTGTAATTAAGTACTTTTTTTTTGGAAAATTAAAAAAAAACACACGGCATGTAAGTTAAATAAATATTTGGAATGCGACGTTGGGATGCGAAAAAAAAAGCGACGTTGAAGCACTACTTCAGAAAGGCTATGTTCCAGCATGACAAAGTCTCTCTGCCCTGTTTTGAATCTAAACATGAAATAAGCATATATTTTTTTTCTTTAACGGATTCTATTGGTGGTGCATTTTGTACTGAACTAGGCCGACTTAATCTGTTTTCTCTAGTACGGTTGAATTTCTTCTGGCGAACAGCTGTGATAGCCGATAGCCTTATAGGTACCAGTTTTTCGTTTTTGTAACGCCTTCGCCTTGTCCGTAGATAAAGCGACCTGCTAATAATAACTAGTCACCTCGCAAAAAAGGAAATCTCTTTTTTTAAGTTCTTCATATTTGAAATGTTTTCTAGCCCGCAACTTTGGCAATAACGTCTAGAAAGCAGTTAGTTGAACGATGGCATAAAAGCTGCGTTTTAGAATTTCTAGGTACATCACGTATGTTTTAATTGCATACAATATTTGTGCAACATAATTTTATATTTTGACGTTGAGCGCAAGAGGTGCGCTTTTTTATTTCGTGCGCAACCCATCCTTGAATGGGATCGTTCGCTTAAAGCGATTCTTTTCGAAGTTTACTTGATTTGCAAAATAACAATTCTGCCCCCAGGGCATAGTTGACGTCATGTCGTAGCAAACAACAACCTGCATACGCACACATCGCTGACAGCAGCCTCCGACGGCCATTTTGGTCGCCATAAACCTCCAACATGCTGTTCACCGTACGAGAGGCAACTGTCTCGTGAGCTACCACAAGTACTTCTAACAATTTAACGGCATACGGTATGCTGCCCTGGTACAGGGTCGTCTACGCCCGTTTTGGTCACATCAAGGCGAATCCGAAGCACTCTGCAGGCTCTTCGCAGGCCGATCACGTTTGTCACTGGCGGTCGTCTTGTCGCAGGATAGTTGCGGCCTATGCTACGCCAAAGGACGTCCCGTGCAGGTCGCTTGTGAACTGTTCCTAGTGTGCTGCAATGTTAGCGCTGGAGTGTTTTCCTATAGAAACAGAAGCTTGTTGTTGCCGCCGTCGGTGGTGTCGTCATTGAGGATATCGTTTTGTTGTCTTGAACTTGCTGGACACTTTGCCACTATAATACGCCATAGCTTAGGACTAAACCGAATACTGGGTAGTGAGAACCTAATCGCCAGCACCTCAGCTGAAGACTCGTTTGCCAAGCACGGTCCGCCGTCCATCGGCCCCGGGGCATCAAGAAAATGCGAGCAAACCTCACCGACCGCCAACAGATGCCGTAAAGGGAGGTACTGTTAAGCAGTGCAATAATCCAATAGCAGGACCATGAACATGGTTCGTCCCAGTACATATGCGGCAGAATGGGAAAGAACTGAATTCGCGGCTATGCGAGACGAGCTTCGGTTTTACTTTCATGTTTGTCTCTATTCCTTTCTCTCTTCCTCTCAGTTTTCTCTACGTCTCTGTACACAACTGGTCAGGACAACAGCGACTACATGCACAATCATGCCCAGTTAGCCCCTGCGTCTTCGTCTGCACACCGAGCTACCACCCACACCCGACCGATCTTGATAAACAATAGTCTCGCCCCAGCCTCGTTTTTGCCCCCTTACAGCATGCCCTTACACTTATACCGAGCATTAGAACCTTCCTCTTTCCTCTGTAGTAAGCTCATAGACGTAATCGGCAGGACAAATTCACATACCACGTCGCATGAATACGCACCAACAAAGGTGTCCCATAGTCTGTAAGTGTGCTAGCATGTGTACGCTTCACAAAACCATACACAACTATATATATATATATATATATATATATATATATATATATGGGTAAATGCGAGCTGGCACACAAGACAGCTCGGTAGAAGTCGAAGGGACCAGTATCAGTAAGCATGGCTCTTTTTCTTCTGTATTGTGCTCGGCGTGAGCGAAATGAGCTCTCCTAGCAGGTACCACCTATGGAGGTACGTCTTTTTCAGAGGCCCCAGCAACCGCCAGCAGCCGAGGTCGCCGTTACTTTACTACCGCCAAGCGTGAGGCACTCGTCGAGCTATTGTTGGTCATAGAAAATAGCGGCGGAGGCGCGGGAGAATGAAGGCGAGGAATGGTGCTGTTGTATTTGCCCCCGTACTGCAAAACATAAAAAAACTAGCTAGCTAGCCTTCGAAGATGGCCGAGAAATCATGATTGGAGGGCACTGGAGGTTTAGAGGGGGCGAAACAGGAGTCGCAGAAACGCAGCATGCGCCGTTCACCATGAAAGCACCACACTCAGCTGTCTTTCCGCAAGATCTCCAGTCTCGTTCGGTCTTGTGTCTTTACAACGTTCCTTCGATGCAATCTGATTCTCTGAGCCTGCTCCGTCCGGTTCCGCCGGTCAGGTCATAGCTGCGTCATTAAAACAGTGCAATATAGAGTGGCTGTCTTAAGGCAGTTAGAGCAACAGAAGAGGCACCAGCTTGTGCTTAACTACTCCAAAAGCTCTTCATATCTCCTATTCTGCTTTCGACTTCTTTACCTTCCTTTATGCCCCCATGGGTGTTCGGTTTAGATGAAATCCACTTAATAAGCATATCCCCGATATTCGTTCTCTACATCCAGAACGCTGCGTCATTTCGAATCAAGCCAATATACGATCACACCTGGTAGTTCCGCTTGATCTAGAATAGCGGTGATATCCTTTTATTAATGCTATCCCTGCCCTAGTTTCTCATGGCATGATGCAAGCTTTTTTATTTCCTGCCGCAGACCTTCTCGGTTCGTTTTGTATTCCGTTATAAAGGATCTTGTCTACGTTGTCACCGCTAGATATCTCTTTACTCGTATCACTGAAAGAGATTATGGTATGGAGTTTATGATCCTGGCAGTGAAACCGGGACTTTCGCGTAACATCCGTGGTGGATAGACGGGCTTACCTAAATGGCATCTAAAGACTTCATTTTCTACCGTTTAGTTGGGCCGGTATAAGTGAATTGCTATCTGTTCCACAGATCGTAATCACCGTCATGTTGGTTATCCAACGTAGCTGTATGTCCGTGCGTTTCTCCAGGTGAGTCGAAGAATTAAAGAACACACGCGTGTGTGCGGTTTGTCAAATTGCGAGCGTTCATATTGGAAGGAATGCGCTTTCAGAGTCATGTCTGTTAGTAAACTTATCATCTTTCATAGTGTAGTAGCCAAACGACTCCCTTTCCGTATGCTGCAAGATATGGTGCAAGGTGAAAACGACTGCGGCAGCCTGCGTGGGGTTTAGCTGCTTTTAGATCAAGAGTGGACTCTCGCCGTTTCTCGCGGGGTCAACCCAAGCAGGGTAAAATAAACAAGATGATTTATGTAAGCCCAAATTGCTCCATTGTGAGCCAACCTGCTACGGATCACCCCAACTGCTCCACAGGGAAAGTAGCGGAGGCCGACTTCGACAGTGGTCTGTTCGTTCCCCACATCACGTGAGTTGTTTGTCGACCTAGACAAGATGCTGCCTTTGCGGGTGGAGTTTACGAGTCGACCTGTTGTGCGCCATATTAGTTGGACAAACGTCCAACAAGTTGCGCTATATTAAAGATCAAATGTACACCCAATTGGCATGAGAGAGCAGACGACGACAACATTTTGTCTTTGTAGGAGTCAAAGGTGTGTAACCTATCGTTGTTGCGTAAACAGATATCTCTGTAAAGAATGGAACAATGAATATCGGAAATGGCAGAATATTTGCATATAAGTGTACATACTGCAAAATGCAATAAATATGTTGGCATAGAACAGCTTAAAGCTTTTCTTTAACATGGCGTCTATCCATATTAGACCACAGTAAATCTATGGCTAAACGCCCTTTAATTTGACTGATATGTGCAATGCAAACTTCACCAAAATTTCTTTATTTACCGTGATATCAATGGAAGGACAATTCGCTATAGGAAATAAATCATCACTGTGTCACGTCCTATGGAAGCCTTGATTTCTTTGAGTTATCTAACCACAACGCTATTGTAATAATTGTTTTGTGTTAAAATTTAGCAAAGAAAATTACCATATATATGAAAAGAGTTAATATTACTAGTTATAGATCCGGCACAGTCATTAAGCGTTGTTTGGCATGACTGGCCTTCAGCACGAAATGACGCACGCTTGCATCAGGTTTTGAGCCTAGACAATATTACATGGTCCTAAATTTAGTAGAGGTATATATTGTCATCGTAGATATATACAACAAAGCAATCGCTTTGAACGGAATAATAGAAACTGTAATCTTGTTGGAGTTGTACTTTCGCCATTTTCGTTTTTTTTTCTTATTTTTTTTTATCTTTAACACCTCTGGTTATTTTTACTCTAAATAAGTCCTCGGATTCAGCTCTCATAAGTATAGCGTTAGGGACTTGCACTTACTAGAAGGTTTAGCACGCCTAGTAGGCTTTGGTGATCTTATTTGAGAGTTTCCCAACAGACCTATGAGACGGTATGGTAACCACTTACCAACATTTTTACAATTTAACATGAAGCCTAAATCAGCAATGACCGCAGCTCATGGTTACTATGGCAACACATTCAGAAAGATGTGTGGTAAGCAAGGGCCACATAAACGCTGCTAAGGCGACAGGGTAAACTCATGAATACAGCGCATACATTTACTAATACATAACATAGCATATCCATTAGGTTGACCGACCTCTATGACATCGGCGAACGTTTTGGCTTGTCTAAAAAACGAGTCTTACGTATTATTTAATGTCAAATCTGTTTGACTTGGTTTTTGATGCCCGTTTAAAGCACCACAAAAAGAAGACATGCTATTCTTTATCATGAGGTAAACGTGCTGCTCGGCTGCGAAACGATCCCTCCATAACTACCAGTCAATTCTAAATTCGTTGCTTGGACGATGTGACATTGCCCTGTTTCCATTACAAAAATAATCTGTCTAGGGAAATAGAGGGGTCGTCTTCGACAACTGAGCAATGCAGGTCTTTTTTAAGCCCCTACAGATACAGACTCCAAAATTCATTCCTGCATGGCATCCATGTTAGCGCTCATTCTATCATGGTGTCCATCTACACAAGCGGGGCACCGTCGGGGGCTATTAAGCAAGCTACCAGTTGTCGTCATCCTCACCAAATAGTCTATGTTTACGACATTTCAATCCCGAATGAACGCACGTCATTGTGAGTGCGGTGTGCGGCGGGCTGTCGCCGGTACCCCACATAGCAGAACGTACATACCGGGATACGCGACGAGCTAGTAGAGCTATTTCCAAGAAACACTCGAGTCAGTCTGAGGCACGAGCATAGCTCGCCATGTGCTATTTCGCGCATTAGATTTCGACCAGGCGCGTGAAATTCCCCGTTCTGTTCCTGCCCAGCACCCGCTGTCCCGTTCCTTTGGACTATACCTAAATGCCCCTAATACTTTGCTGGTACAGTTGGAGTCGTTTCTCTTGTAAAGTAGAGCGAGTATAAATATAGCCACTGCCTTGTCAACGCTTACAGTTAGAGGATGTGTATACAGGGTAAAGCGAAAGTAAGCTTCAAGTGAAAAAGAGGTTGAAGTATACAATCAGAAAAAGGTCAAGCTTTCAGATGTAAAAAAAGGTAAGTTCACAGTTGAATCAGTACCGGCATCAATTGTGTACCTGCTTTCTTTAGTCGACAGATAGATAGTCTACTGCTGTCATCTTTGTGCTTATATCTTTCTTACAATAAATTTACTTTTGCCCCATCCTATATATACGAATACGTAGATGATCGCACGGTGCTCTGGCGCGATTTCCGAATTTCCCGATAGTACGGTGCACGAACACGAGCAGCGACTTGTCAAGTTCTTCTCACAGATGCGTTTACTCACGTAGCTGTACGTTCATATAGGCAGACGAAAATGTGTTAAAACTATTCAGAAGGTGCATCTATTCGTGGAGAACGGAAGGTGGGTGCCACTGGAGAGACTGGATGGCTACATGGATGAGTTGAAGAGATGGGAATGTTATCAGCGAGCGACACTCTTCCAGGAACTCGGTTGCGGCGATTGCGCCTGCTGTCGTCTTACCGAGGGATCGCTGTGCTGTCCTGCTGCTTGCTCCATCAGATCTGTTCCCCTATGTCGATTTAGATGTGTACGCATCAGGGCCTGCTTAGCCGGTTGAATTGTGCCCCCTTACAGTCGGTTTTGTAAGTCTCGGCTGTTGTGAGAGCTCCTCACGCCTCTCATACCAGACCGCCCAGCTCGGAATCCCAAGAAAACACTGATGACATCGACGTCGACTATTGCAACCGACGACGGGCTCCCACTGGTCGGGTGCTAACGCCATCTCTATATGGAAGATTACTCAAAAATTATCTTCCCTTACTCATGCAAGAATGAATGAGAGGACTGCGGAAAGAAAAAGCAAAAAGAAGTTTGCTCAGCCCTCCTCGGCCGTAAAAATCCAAGGTGCCAACTGACTTGCCTAACACACAAGCATCGCAGTCAGGAGTCGTCCTTTTACATGATGTTTCCTTGTGAGGTTGCGGGCCTGTTGAGATCGCCCGCGTATGCGACCTTTCGTCGACGACTGCCGTCGTATTTCCTCTGTCTGTCTGAAAGTGTGTGGAAAACAGTAATGTCCCTGTATGTGCTCAAAACTCGCACTCGAATTAGAACAAGCATGGCACGCTCGGAAGAGAAAGGCTCTCAGGGTTCTGACGAGTTAGACAAAGGACCAAGTAGCAGCCAAGATACGCTGATTCGCCTAGCCACCGTTCGAACCATCGAGAAAGAACAAAGATACCGGTGAGAGGCTGGATGGTTGGCGTCTCGGCATGGTTATCGTGGAATCGCCAAGCCATGTCCGAGCCCGCTGACGAGTAGGACGGTTTCGAAGAAGTGTGTCAGCGGGTTGAACATTTGGAACTTGATGGGCACCTTTTTACGGGGGTGGGCGGAGTTGGGCTTCGGCATAAGGGCTGGTAGGGCACAGCATTGAGAACAACTGGGGACTCACCTCGAAGAACCGACTTGAAAGGAGATGGGATGAAATTCGCCGAGACGGGTCTTCGACTGCCGCCGGTATTTCGTATGTTTTTCGCCACGCCTGCCTGCCCACCTGACTGACTGACGCTCGAGGCTGTCCTTGCCGTCGTGGTCATGGTTCCAGCGAAACAGAAACGACCAGGACTACTATGACAAGAGAGTTATGAGCCCGAAAATTGTAGAAGCCAGGACGCCCAAAAAAAAGATGAAACCGACAAGGAAGGTGGACGAAAAGGGAAGAGGGCGTCTTGCGGAGCGGTAGCGACAAAAGGAGAAACAATACGGCAGTGGAAACAGAGGATTCAGGACAAAGAAAGCGAAGACAGCATGATAAATGACCCTTTTGCGCTCAGGGTCCACACGGGGGCATGGAACTCGAGGGTGATTTCGTGGGGGATGACCAATATGATCAAAGACTGGCAAGGCATCGAAAGACAGAGTAATTAATGAAAAGCAAATACACGGCGTCGCTAATGACGAGCGTGTACAATAATTGTTGCAAATATGGATGGGAGGAAAATAATGGAAGCAATTTACAAAAATTATAAGTGGTAATACGGAGATACAGTAATATTTTGTTTCACCCTTTAGATTGGCTCACTGACGTTTGTGATAAGGGTTGCCGGTAAATGTCGATATTATGAGATAACACAGATGTGCAGTAAAGAAATATGAATCAATAGGCATATGCTCTCTCTTCAAAGTGACTTTAAATCACATTTGTTCTTGAGTAGACAATTCATTTGAGGGAGGCATTTATGAACACCCTCTAGTGGGAATGCTATGATATACAAGGTACTTCTTTCCTTGATGAAAGCTTATTCGCGTAGGTGGAGACTTACAAGTGGAGCGCGCGAGTCCAGCACTCCGTGTCGTACATACAAATGCGCGACGGGTTAACAGGCCGAAGAACTTTATACAAATATGGCAAACAAAAAATAGCATACATTTAATCAATAACAG
>NW_019215449.1:0-12493 GCF_002532875.2 Varroa jacobsoni | reverse complement strand
CGCACGGATAAGGAAAATACGTGAAAATACCATTTAGTCCATAATTATAGAAAGCAAGACAGTATCATTAATGATGAATCTCTTTCAAATCGAAAAAACTCCCCGTGGATCAGGTACAGGATAAGAGTCAAGGATGAATTATTTAATCAACTTTAGAAAAAAATATGAACTTCATGGTTCAAAAGGTTGTGATAAACACCATTTTGTACCACCAGGAACCCCCCTGAATAGTGCTAACAATCTGAAGACTTACCGTACAATGTCCTGACGCATTATTCTACATTGACACTAGATATCTCGGTCACTCTTTTTCAACATTTTACTTTCCATTAATAGAGTAAGCGAACTGTTTCCCTGCTAAAAGAAACCGTACAATTTTCTAGAATATTAGGTTTTTTCGTTTTAGTATTTTACAGATGCTAGAATGCATAAATACTGGTAAATTCTTCCATATGCTAAAAGTAATTTTGAAATACCGCATTGATTTCAACAACGGGACCATTTTATATGAGAACGACTTTTATTGGGCGGTAAAACGAGGCCAAGCGATCGACCAGGGGCAACACAGAAAGCGCTACACATATTAACTCCCTCTGTTTACTATTGAGCCTCTCAGCGTATTGCAATTCGTTTACTGGATCTATACGGTGATAACCTAATTTAATCATGACGTTTATCGATTCCCTGCTTATTAATTACCTATTTTATGGTCAATACGCTACAAGCGTCATGTCCAGTGTTATTTTCCACTAGGCGTTTCTATGCTTTGTGCTAAATAATAAAACAGATATTTCCCGTCGGGTCAATTCCGTTGGGCTAACACTTGTTGCTTCTCAATGTATCTTCATTTTTTAATGCAAACACATAATAATATAACAATCGGTACGTATTTAATCAAACCTTATGCATGTTCATGTTACCTGGAAACGTACCTAGGTTACACACAAGCTTAGGCGCGTCATTTTGTTAGAGTTGGCTTTCTCTTTAAGCAAAAGTTTTCAAGGTTGATCGAAATGCTCGCAATGAATGCCGCATCATAGGACGTACGAGCGGAAAAAGTCTGGGATCACAATAGAGGTCCCGAGTGTCTCGTCTCCCATGGGGAGGCTACGAAGGAAAGTTTTTGTCTTTGGTGGATAAACCCCCACAGTACCGCAGAATAAGTACTGAAATCCAAGTGCCCATAGCGGAAAAGAAGCGACTGCGACGGGGCAGCTGCCGCTCTATATCCAAATCGTGATTTTCTTCACACTGACTGTGTTAAATCAACTCCGTGGAAAGCCTGGCAAATGAGGCAAAAAACGAGCTGCAATGATCTTCCAAAAAAAAACATGCTAATTCCATCTCGTGGCTATTATACCAATATGGTATCGTATAGTTTAATATGTGTTGAGCTAGAATTCGCTAAAGTTCAACAAATGTTGTAGCATCCCATCTACGACAAGATAATGCCAATGAGATATTCTCTATATCTAATATACCAGATAGGTTAAGCTTAATTAACTACTACTTTCATTTAAAGTGCAAATGAAAATTTTTTTGTGGGACCTATGAAAAATGGGTTAATACAAACACCAGTCAACAGCGACAATATTAAATGAATAAAAAGAGTATTCGTTTTAAAGCGGTAACAATACAAAACACAAACGTTCTCCATAGCTATCGTGACGCAGGCAGCATGCTTGCTTTCCGTATATGGCTGAAACTAAACTCTTGTTTAATGTGTTCACATGGAACGAAATCCCATAGAACCGGCAGTCGACGGCTTACGTTACTATTTATCTTCATATTGTTTCAGAATTTAGAAAAAAACTAAGCGAAAGGTTCACAGCGAAAAAAAAAAAAAAAAAAAAAACTACTCAAAATGTCAACAGCTCATGAAAAGGGCTCAAAATTCACATATAACGATACTGGCATTAGCGACAACATCGCATAATTTATTACAATCTCACGTTCTGCCTATGTCGTCAAAGTTAGGAAAATACCGTTAGACGGAGACCCAAGTCCGAGGAGACCGTTCCGCTGACGTGTTCTCCCAGATAACTCTGAGCAGGATCCTTGTAAGCGCGTTTGATTCATTGGCGACAAAAAGGCTGCTTTTGCAGAATCCACTCAAAAAGGAAACTGTTGATTAGCCAAAAGGATGCATCTGTTTTGGCTAAGGCTACCTATGGGTACTCATAGAGTATAAACTAATGAAGTGAGATTGGTTCATTGCATCTCTTTCGTATGTACGGAATTGTTGCAAAGATAATAGAGTGGGACACTTTATAAACTATGACAAAGCCGCCAAAAATAATACACCATTGGCCGAAACCGTATTTGTATCTTGACGACGAACCGATACGTCACTAGGTCAACACTGGACCTCTGATCATTGAAACTACTCTCGAGGGCAGAGTTTGTAGACAATTTAACAATATACAATGAAGTATATCATGTACAGTATATTGGTAACTGTAACACAGACGCGTCAGTACCACGTTATTCGCAGACAATTCGTTCGAAAATTCGCTATCTGAAGAGAATATTAGGAAAGGAAAAAGAATAGGCAAAATTACGTGACTTCGGTCCCAGGGAAAGGATTGAAAGAAATCTCGAAGCGAATGGCAGCTCGAACAAGCATGTTTATAAACAATTATATATATATATATATTTATCAGTATGCGCAAAAAAATCATCAAATGACGCTCTACAAAGGCCTGTTCAAGCGATAAATGTGGATGCGTGGCATCAGACGGACGTAATCGGTTGGATGCGTAACGCAAGCGACGTCAGACTGACCGTCTCTTCGATCCTGGTGCTAACAGGCAATTCAGGCTCTGACCGTGAACTGTATTCGCTACATTTAGCTATAGTGCTCCGTGTATCCACCACAGTACTCGTTTTGTTGGTGCCGATAGTGGTCACCATTTCAGGAACCGTTATACTGCACCTATTCCTCATGAGGTCTTTTGCGAGACTTATTGGTGCGAGACCTATTATTTGAAACGCAAATTCCATTCCTTGCATTTCACAGCTCAAGTTCTCTCAATCTCCCAACTCTTCCGAAGAAGCCTTTTGCTCTTCTCCGGCAGTTTTGCCTTCTTTCTCCAACAGCGCCAGTTCTTCAAGTTTGGTTTTTACTCGTGTTTGACGTGTATCTCCCATATTGCGGCCTCGATTAGTTGCATGTACGCGTCCCTTTTTTCCTTACCTAAGTTCGCCTCTGTCTTCCGACGTTTTGCGATTTAGCTTTATTAGCCCGAACCAGTACACTGAAAGTATTACTCGTAAGTATTCGAAATTTCTAAGAAAAACGCCTGCATCTCCCTAAACGTCTGTTCGTGATGCTGATATTATAGCCATCTGCAGAGACGTAAGTAAAAGTTAGCATTTGTGATACTAGGGGATAACAGAAGGTTGAGTCCTCGTGATGGTGGGGTAGTAACCTATTTAACTACTACACTTCAAGACACATATGGGAACCTAAGCTTAAAACATAGAGAAATATAGTTTCGTCCCGTGGGATCGGCATCTGAGGCAATGCTTAACGCTAGTAATGGACGTAGGATTCAATGTGGTTTTTTTTTACGGGATTCACAATACAACGATCGATACGCTGTTTTTCGTAGTGACCGAGCCTGCAGATCCTGGCGTAGACATTTTGATCGAAAGTTGATACGATGCTGTGCATCAAAACCTGATATAAAAAAAAGGTTATTGCTTTTAATATGTAAAATTTCCATTAAGTTATAGATATTTTAATATAAACTTCACTAGATTTATGTGCTTGCGTTGAACTACTAAGATATAGAAAAGAAAAAATAAGACAAAGAATGTGTGACTCTTTCTTTCTTTCTTTCGCATAGTATTTATAGACCGGTCCTATTTCCGTAACAGTGCAGTAATAATATATTCGCCTGCTAAATATCTAAATATAATGTAAAAATAAATGCTAAATAAAATGCAAAGTCTTGGCCTGAAAGCCAGAGGAAACATTCTTTGCTTTATGCTAGAGACCAGCCATCTGAAGCAATGCTGAACACCAGTACAGAACGTAAAAGTCGAAACATTTTGTCCTGATAGACTGATCAGAATTTGTAAATGATTTTATTTTCAAGGTATTGCCTAAATGTAGCTCCAAGCTCCAATAGCAAGAGGGTCTTTTCGGTAAATTTGTGCGTTGAGTTTGCGACGGCCGTGTTCAATCTTACTGACTGAATAACCTATACTAATGAATTGACATGGTTTAGCGGTAATCTGGTTTATCCTGCCGAGACAGCCGGATCGTTGATCTTCCACTAATCTTCGTAGCACATAATTTGAAGCCATCGATTAAATGAAATCGTCAACATAATTCAAATGGTAACGAATGTAATTTTTAGAAGAAGATCATAGTGATCCGTTGTGTTTGTTTTTCTTTAGTAACGTTTCTCACTTCGTGGATTAAATAGGCTTTGTAACTCTGTCAATTTTTTAGCTTTAATATTTAGTATTATCTAGTAATAGTAGTAGTATCATTAAATATAAAACTAGATAAGCGATATATAAGCATTTTCTTTCTAGCCCTGCTACACGACATAGGTTCATGTTCGGTATAGCTGCGCGCAATAAAAAATAACCTGTAAAGTTTTTACATGTTTATATCAACCATTCCAACTTTCTGGATATAAACACACAAGAATCAGCCAGAGAATATGTTTATTTCGCAAAGTAGCCAGACAAAGGTGATGTTACAAAGTTGGCTTTTTTAAGTAAGTTGCTCATTCATACCTGTGCTAGGATGCGATACTTCGGTGTGTTTATGTAAAGCTCCAAGTATGACTAAAAGGTTCACATTGCGAATCACCATAGCAGCCGGGTTCAACTCTGACCAAACGCGTGTGGATTCATTCTGCAGATGCGCTAAACGCTGTTTCGTCCGGAAGGCACGTCTGCCTTTATTTTGCCTGATTTAACGCGACTAGTCTTTAGCAAGGGGTTGTTGAACACAGCTTTGTTACGTGTTGACGTTTATAATCGCCAGGCTGTAAGGTACGCCTAATAAATAACACAATAACCGTATGTGTCCAAAATATACAGTTCATTTACTTTTGTTTACACTACAGATTCAATCTGGCCTACAGTATGCCACTACGAATGATTACAGCCATAAAGTGTAATAGAAACTACAAAATGACCATATTTTCATCGACAAATAGTAGCCCCCTTTACCAGTATGTTAAACATTATTGTTATTGAATATTACTATGTGATATGTTTATCTGCTGTGGCAACATATCCATATATCCTTTTATCCGTTTTCACATTTAGTCATACGCAAGCACATACCTATTTAAAATAGGACTTGGCTAAATAAAGCGATTCTGTATATATAGCATACAGAAGATTTGTAAGTTTTGAGCATCTTGTTCCGGGCGGAGAAGTTTTACGGAAAATCTACTGAACACAGAGCTAGAATACCCGTCGGCAAAAACCAACACCGTAAGAAATTCCATATATTTTTGTTATCGATAGACCCTGGACGAATGGCTTAGGGTTGTTCGCTCCGTACTTCCTCCGGATACTGAATTGTATTTATCGTTCAACTCTTTACTAGCTAAGTCAAGTAGAACCGGCTTTACTTTGCCAAGATAGCTGTCCTATTCTCACAATGAAACCTTGCTTGCTATTAGCTCAGACATTACGATGCATCGGAGTTTGATTCAGCCATACGCCGTCAACGAGACCAGACGCCCGCTCCCGTAGTTATGAATGCTAATTTTTGTCAAACTATGCCTCGAAAGATAAACGAGTATGCGCAGCGGTGATTCCTCATGGTTACTCTAGCCTGTTTCACAATATATAATCCCGGGCTTGAACTCAGTGTAGAAAATGGAATTTTAAAAAATCAAGTTTCGATATTTTCTGCCAGTTAAATTCAATTTCATCTTGGCATAACGGTTGAATGGTAACGAATAATACAATAACGGCTTAAATACAATGGGAACATGGAATATTTGATATAGAAAAATGGGGCATTTGTTATAAGATGACTGGATCATTGAAACACGACAATAAAATCTCACGAAGTTCTCTCAAGAGACAGAGGCAAGGTCATTGAATTATTAAGGTACTGTGATTGAACAACTGGACTAGCGTAATATAACAAAACATGGGCGTAATTAAATCAGTCGAGCGATGCATGGGGCTCTTTAAACAAAAGGTGGTCGGAGAAGTACTCAGTCAGTCAGTCAGTCAGTCGGAGAAACGTGCAACAGGACCGCCAAGATAGCTGGAATAGAGTAGAAAATATAGTTAAAGCAAATTATGCATGGCAAGGATAGTGGCATCGGCTTCAGGTCTGGCCGCGTGAAACATGCCTTGTGTTACTTGTGCGTATTCCCATGTGTTACATGGGAAAATTAACAGAATAAGCTTATATATAAGCTGCAGAAACGCGGCATGCAATGTGTACCTTTGTGCACGATTCCGGCTACTCATTGGTGAACATAGACCAACGTGACAAACGTAGGTAGAGAGGATCGAACTAAATCTTACAATAGCGTGCATTGGCCAATAATGCATCGAACATTTTCTAATTTAATTTATCCTCCTCTAATAAAACAAAATACCTCTTCTCTAAAGTGAAATATTTAATATTTTAGAGTGAAAAGTATCTATTCATAGTATGAGACGTATGAGCGGTTTTGGGTCATAGGTCTGCAAGCGGCTGACGCATGGGTTACCCCAAGCTTTAACTACGGTGTAGAATTATGTTAGGCCAAACTATCAGAAATTCATTGTGTTCATGTTTTTTTTTAAACATTGCTCGGCTATTCAATAATACGTGTCTCAAGACATCGACCATTTTACCGAGATTGGTTCAGATATATACGTGTCTTCGTACGCCTCTCTTAATATTGATACAAACCTGACTTCAGTTTGTAATCAGGGACGACCGACATAGTGATGGCCTCTTTTCTAAAATGAATAACAATATCTTTCAGAAGAATTATCTAGAGCACGACTATTGTTGCTCAATAATGTCTAATAATTTTATATAGGAATATAAATAAGAAACGATGGCCCGATATTATTTATAATGTATATTTATGAGGGTCAATTCTGGAGCAATTGTCAAATTGATTAAACAATCGTTGCTGGCTTCTTTAGCAATTGCTTGGGCATCTCTTGCTGAGGCCGGTGAAATGGGCACCCGTACGTTTTGAGCAAATTAAAGATGCCAATTTCGCTCACTCAAACGCTGAATGTCGCTTTTTCGAACGAAGCAGTGATGCAGACTATTACCAATGCGCGACATTCCCATAATTAGCCAAAATAAACCAGTTCAGATTGTCAGCTATTACCCCAGATAACCTCGAAGTTAAACGATACCTTACATGATACCCCGACTCAATTGTTGTCCTAGTTAACTTCAACAGAAACCAGATGTAACATTCACGTTACAGGATAAGCTTTCCGTATCATTGAAATTAACTAATCTCGTCTCGTGAATTTCCTATCTACAAAATTTCTCGTGTAGACGTTATTAATTAATAACGTGCCCCATATGATCTGCTCAATTGATCAAACAGAAACTATCTACAAGAGCTTGTATGCACAAGGCCAGAGCACGCCATTACTAGCGAAATAATGCCTAATCCAAACAGAATCTGGAAACCCAAACAAACAAAAAAACAGCCCCCTATACAGGTACCGTCCGACTTCCGTAACTATGGCATCAGCAAAAACATAAATAAGCAGGGGCCCCTAATTGCTATCACCCCAAAAAGAAGAAAACCACTGCGTCGTGGTCATTGCAGGTTATTCAAGCGAATCTCAGTATGGCGAGTAAAGCGGAAACTGCCCGTTGCTCATTTGGAGCTGGATAGCTTTTTACTTTTTACGGTCAGTTTTTCGTGACGCTAGAATCATTTTGCCCCAAAACGTATAGCTACATCATAAGCACGCGCCAAATTTGACAATGGCCTTCAACGCTGGAATACGCAACGGTCCCGTCCGACTGGGTGGGGGGCAGTGTAGCTAGCATTATTATTGTTGTGTCTGATGTCGAAAAGGAACAGCGTATACCGGATAATCCACTCGAATGAAATTATCCTATATTTTATCGTTAAGTGTCTTCATAAAGTAATGTCTAGGGCATTCTCACTGATGCGGCCCATGTATAAGTATCAGTAATTAACACATACGATTACATATCATTAGACTGCAAACAACAGACGCTACTGTCATATTAAACGGAGGTAAACAATACGACGAAGCAAAGAACAAGACAGGGTGTTATTTACGCGACGTGAGTGATAAAATGTCGTTTTTCAAAACGAGCCAGGCCATCATTCTTTACCCGTTATTCTTCTCTCCTTACCTATAGCTGCCAGCAACGTACATTCTGAACACTCTGAATATGTAATGAGGTTCCTACGTTCAAAAAAATGTAGCTTATTCTTATCGTCGTCTGATCCAGACAACTTTCTCTGTGAACGCGCTTTTCCACCATTGAAAAGCAGGTGTAGAAGATTTCTCAAAATACGGAATCTCACCATAACTTCTACATTTGTTTCCACATCTTATCGTTGCAGAAATAATGTAATTCATAAGCGATGCGAAGGCCCAACAACGGAAGTACTTTTCTACATCATATGGATTCTTGGAAAACGGAAGAACGGCGGGAGGGCTCGAATGGCCCGAGACCCTGTATGAAAAGAGATCAAATCACCAAAACGGCAAAGAAGGAAATAATAATAATTTGAGCGTGTCATGCTCTTCTTCATGTCATTCAACTCATACGAGGAAATTACGTCAGCGGGCGTCTGCCCCAGGTCGGCCGAGACTCCGCTATCGCATCAAATGTCGTTGTATCGTTATATACAGATCTAACAAAGACCCCTGGGGCTTTTCAGTTGTGTTCAAATAACCCGTATGATGTGTTTGCATTTAAGGAAATGTCGCCTTGTTCTACGTCTGGGCATAACCTATCCACAAATAATACTGCGAAATAGGTCTCGTGATGCACAAAATTCATATTTAGCTACCAGCTGCTTCGCGGATGGCCTTGTTGGACAAGATCGATGACTGCTGGTTCCATAAATTATTAAATAATGAGTAAATAGAATCGTTTCGGGTTTTTTTCCAACTTTGCTCTGAAGTCACCCGGAGTCGTAATGTATCGCCCATTGTATACTGTCTATATCGGCATCAAAGCGATTTACGTTTATTTTGAGGTAGTAACAGGAGTAGGATTTGTGCTGGTCGAACGCGGCTATATAATTAGTTGAGACGTGAACTCAAAATATTTACATACCGTCGATCATATCAGAAGAAAAGAACCAGGGGTCATTGATTCAGCTATAGCTAAGTATTGGGTTATGAGAAGGTAATAGTTAATTTTGTTTATTGCTTATTTCGTCCACCAGTTATAGGGTGCAGTCCATACTTCATGCTACAGTTACCTGTGAAGTATTTTTCCATAAAAGAGTTATTTTTAACATCCCATTAACAAAATCATATGGAGCTCGCTGGATGGTAAATCATAGTAGAATAGTTTATCTGGATACCTGCTCCCACCAAGTTTTAAATTGACTGACTTCTTCGCACTGAACATGAAAAGTACATAAACTACAAACTTAAAAACTTAAATATTTATGCTGTCAAAGTAGAAACAGTAGGTGGGATGGGACCGTATTCACCAACTAACAACTAATAACAGGGTGTTCATACGACCAAAACTTTCACTCGGTGAATGCTCGAAAGACCAATACGTCAAACAGAAAAAGTGACGTTTGAAGTTAGTGCGTTAGGTCATTTTTACGTAACGTGTTTTTACGTTTACGTCATTTTTATTCACTGTTTCGCCTTTCTAATTTTTTTATTTATTTATTTTAAGGTTGAAGCTAAAAAAAAGTTGAAAAACACCCTTTGCTTTCCTAGTCTCGTTTGAATGGAAAAATACTTCGAAAATGAAATACGGCTATTGCACGTAGATGCACCTGATAGTTTTCCGCTTCCAGAAAAGGGCGATCCTCATCGGCCTCGCAAAATCTGGATCAAAGCGGTCATTTTCTAACATTTCTTTCGAAGCAAATATTTTCTTTGTTCACACAGATTCGACAGTATTTATGTAGTAGCTCAAGCGGCGAAAAGTCCGATAGAAAAGAAGCCATAAGTAAGTGCTTAAAGTCTAGCTAACGGTACAATTATAGGGTTTTTGTTAATAAACACAAATTGTGCCGAATTTGTGCTTATTTTAACCACAAACAGGCTTTTACTGCCATGCTTACTGGTTAACAAGAAACAATGTGACAATCGTTACCCAATTTGTTTACGTCATCTATTTAACTTGCTTCGAACTCGTCATTTGTTTTTTTTTATAGCTGTGACCCGTGTGTGAAACCGGGTGTACGCCTGTTAAGTGAACGTGGTAGAATCTGTATTGTATAAATAACAAAGCTCTTCTTCGCTGAAGAAGTGCGTAGTCTGGCCTGCTATTTATATACAATATAGAAGGAGAAACTCGGCCAGATAGTTAAGTTCCAGCATTAGGTAGTACGTAAAAATAACTTTGTATCAATATGGAATGTCTGACTTCAAATAACCATAAGCTATATAACCATCTGGACTTTTCTGACGTGTCTGTAACGGTTAGCTACGTAGCTAACAACAACAACGACGTGACCTACTTCAACTTCCACCAGTAAAACTTGCGAAACACTCTTTAAGAACTTTCTAATTGCTCTGAATTAACACACATTTTGTAGTATATACAGATGGCGCTGTTGTGTCAACGGGAAGCGCGTCGTCTTAAATGTATGCTTCCCACAGATAAGGCGTATTTACTTTGCTTTGTTTATTCTACCCCCACTTCATAAATAGACAAATACAGTGATTTTTTTTGCCCACATCGAACTGTCCTTCAAGCTGGGCGAAGTCAGAACGTAAACGATAAAGGGCTGGCTCGCTGTATCAACCTGCCTTTCTCATTAGCCCCATTACCCCTTTCGGGTTTCCACCTTTTGAATGCGTTGATTGTAATTCTTTTACTTTTTGGAGGGCTGTTCTGCCTCTGGTGATAGGCATTTCCATTGTGTTTGCTGCTACAGCCGCCATTGCCGCATCTACTACGGTTAACATGGTCGGATATTTGCGTTTCGTAGCACCCATTGCCGCTATATCGCATAGACCGCTGTTTTCAGGGTTATAACAAACCCTCTTTCTAGTTGCTATCAGATCAAACATACAGCCCCACCCTATCGAAGACAAATGTGCATCAATGGGAGTCATATATTTTCATTTGACTTTGAAAATATAGTAGCAATTGCAGGCGACACTGTCTCACCGTACGGTATATAGAATTTTAACCGAAATGGTGATAGTACCAGTATCAGCTATTATTGAGACAACCGATACAGTTGGACCGCCCTGTTCATGTTCGCGCAGCGTATTATAATACTCATACATACCGATAAAGGGCGTAGTGAATGAGATTCGTCTTTGTACCGTTATCGCCACCATCAGCGGCGGCAGGCTCAGCGCGACGTCAGTTAAGCAGACGAGAGCGAGCCTGCCACAATAATCCATGAAATCGGAGCGAGAAAAAAGAGAAAGGACGCGCAAAATGAAGAGAGCAGGACGAAGATATAAAACGAATAGGAGTCGAGGTGTGTTAAAAGGAATAATCTATAGCCTGCGACAGGCTCACACCTCAGTGTCCTGTGAGAGAAAGGTCGGATTGAAAAGACGTGAATTTCAAATGTAAAATGTCTCTGTATATAACTAAAAGAACGGAAGGTGAAAAGGGGAAGCCTATAGCGAAGATCAGACGCAAAGTGGGTTTCTGGAAAATAAGTATAATAAATGATATTGACTCGTTTGAATTTGCTGGCATTACTCCCTATTCAGCTCGTATGTAGCACTACTGGTAGAAAATGGAAAGAACATATCTGTACTCAATTGTATGGATTACATATTAATAGTATCACGTAGTTTTTTTTTTATTAATATTGCAATACAGACAATTATATAGCGTATATACCAATATATGTTGCGAAATCTCTGTGAATTCGCGGTGTTTTTAGCTGAAAGCTGAGCAAACTTACTAAGTCAGTTGAGCCCCGAAAACGGCCTCCGCACCGCAGACGGAACGTGTTCTCCAGCTAGAAAAAGATCGGTTTGTATCGGTACTTTAAATTAGCGTCAGTTCGGCCATTTTTAATTTGTCTCCAAACAATCAAATGAACCACAGCCATCTCCAGACCTGGTGCCAGCTTCAGCTTTATCCTTTTAGAAATAAGCTAATCAGAGCGTCCGGTTAAACTTAAAAGCTATTGTACAGCTTGCGCAGTGACCAAGTTCATACCGGAAAATGCCTTGTTTCAAAAGCTTTTCAGGGTTTGACAAAAATGTTCCTTTTAGGTTAAAAACGAAAAACGATAAAACATATATAATACTGCCATAAGTGGATGAAAATTCTGAACAAATTACTGAATCATCATGACCTGCGCTCCGTATTATG
>NW_019215448.1:0-12496 GCF_002532875.2 Varroa jacobsoni | reverse complement strand
ATATGTTTGTGTAGCATGCAAGTAAAATGATAATATGTATTGATTTTAACATTACTATTGCAACCATTATTATTATTATTATATATAACAAACATCGGCGAAGATAATCTGGATAATGAAAATGATGATAATATATACATATATTATATCGAGTTCAATATCGACTCGCCGGTGTCTCTCACGGCCATAAGTGGGGCTCAAAAACCAATAAACCAGACGAAAACGTGTGCGTATGAAGTATATAAACGAATAAAACACAATAATAACTTGAATGAAATATAATGATGATAATAGTAAGTGGAGTACCATGGTATAGAGGAATCATAAGACGAAAGGACGGTCTATGTCTTGATCGTTACTAGCCCTTGGGGTGATAGCAAACTGAGCGCGAAAACCATACAAGCACTAACAACATCTAGTAAGAAACAATAAAAAAATGACCCAGGAGAAGGATCATTTTGTCTCCATACATTAGCTACCGTTGGGGTGACTGGGTGGGTATCGTGTGTTGGTGGACTCGTGCAGGCAGCGTCAGAATGTTGCGTGATATCGTCCAACGTTGTTCTTCCCATTAAATCATATTCATGTACTGTGTGTACCTGCACCCACATCTGGCGCCACCTGCACTATAACCTCCATCTGTCTAACAAAAAAAAAAATTAAACAGGATGATAAAAAGGAAGCAGAGAAGGATGCACGCACGCACGCACACACACATACACGCACGAATACTCACATTATTCAAACACTTCGTGCTCGACCCTCCCCCACCGCTTTCCTGTATTGTTGGTGCTGCCAACCAGACGCTATACGGCTGAACATCACAGTAGATCTTCTACTACATATACAATAATATACATACATTATATGGGTGATACACGAGTGGAACCAGCTAGTCGCACTGAACCCTTAGACAGCGGGTTACCCGTAACCTTCACGCCAGAGGCCAATTTAACAGACGAGGGAGAGGAAGAAAAAAGGAAAACCAAGACAGGAATATAAATAACACTACACACTACATGATCACTGCGGAGTCCCTATAACCACTTATAATAATAATCATATTTGCCGACGCTAAAACGAACTAAGTCTGAGATATTGAATGCTTATCAGGTAGAACTGCAAAGTGGATATATAAGGTTACTTCCTTTTATGTTTGTGAACGATTCGAATTACGCTATAAAGAGAGGAAAAAAAAAGCAGAACAAACCAATAAATATTTGGAAGATCCAAAGAACTATAAAGCGTAATATTTTTTTTATGCCTTATTTTTGTTAGAAATGCCCTCATTGTCTGGTGACGTTGACGTAGCTAGAAATATAAAAATTTTACCAGCATAAATACCTAGGATAAACAGATGATAAGCCATTACCTGTATTTCTTGTCAGTGTTAAATAAAGATGACATCACCTCGAGTAACAACTGCTGAACTATCAAAAAAAAAAAAAAAACGAAGCGGGTTTGGTTGAGAAAGACCTAGGGCCAAGTCGTTTGTGATCCTTACAGGGTCTTCTCTTTACCAGTAGCAATTGCATAAGCTAAAGGTGAGCTACGAGCAGTATGTCTCGAAAGGTGCCTAAACATTGTATCGAACCCACTCTTGACCCACTTTGAAGAGTGCGCTCTTTTTTTTAAATTTTTTTTTTATTTTTACTGGTGATGCCGGTCATTCCATGGGTGGTAATAACAACCATGAAGGTCTTACCTGCACTCACGCGTATTCTAACAATAAGAACTCTCTGTGCCTTTCCTTATAAGGAAGCAACCATGACTGCTGTTAAAAATACTAATCGTACTTAAAATAATAAAAATAAGAGTAACTCGCCGATAATAATTAGGCTTTTTCGTGCTGTATGGGCAAGATGTTCGTGCCACATTACCAACGACTAATCGGTAGGAGAAACTTAGTATTTCTTTGAGAACTTCGATATATGCGATTGCGTAGATTTTTTTATTTTCTATGTTTAGCATTACTGGGTATTTATCCCGTATCCCAAGTCCTCAGAATCACCTACTTAAAATATACAACATGTCCCCTTAGGAGTCTAATAAGCAGCCATTATTTTTAATAGTAGTATCTTATCTTGCTTAATTTTCTTTTTTTCCTTCAGTCTTCATTTTCCTGATGCCTAACATCACACGATAGTTTTTCGATATTCGAAGCAGCACGGCAACAGGCGCCCAAAAATATACCTACATAACGTAAATTATTCTAATGAATCCTTCTTGAGTTGGCCATTCGCTCCTCCTCGATGATTCGGAAGCCAAACTATGCCCATGGACACGGCCAAATAATAAAATTAGGATAAGGAAAACTTCACTTCTAATATCTAACTATGTGGAAATCGAGCGTGATCGGCACGCTTTTTCTCTACGAGGCTGCCATAATGGCTGTATTTGGCCAGTGTACATGAGCGCTGCCTGTGTACGTAATTGATGATTGAGCAGTTGGCGCTGCGCAAAACACTTGGAAACTTTGAGCACTAACATTTTAAACGTGCGTAAAAACATTATAAACGTCCTAATACACTGAATTTTTTAAAGCAGTAATTTTTTTTTAGATCGTTTTTTTTTTCTTTTCAAAATCTAGAATGAATTTATTGTAGTTGCTGCTGCTATTGGCTCCGTTTAGGTGCGTCATACAGGACCTGTATGAATTAGAAACCTACCGAGTGTTATCGCTTTCTCCATTTAGACATTCGTTTGACAAGTTGTCAATACGTCAGAGAGAAACGGTTGATTTCGAAGATGCTTTCTCATGCTGTAAACAGTATATACGAGAATCATAGTGTTTTCACTCTCGACTACGGATCGATTAGTGTGTCAGCCATTGATCATACATATAGCGGTTCAGTTATTACTCCATATGTTGCTAGCCTATATATATATATGCATATATGGTATTTACCCTGATCACAATTATGCGATCGACTGTGTTATCTGCATTATGAATCTATATAATAACTAGATATTAGCTGTAAGATGACAACGGCAGCAGCAGCAGCAGCAGTAGCCAACCCGCCTCTTGTATTGTGATATTAACAAATATCCTCAATAACATTTATGTTATTAATTCACTGAAATAACATCGATAATCATAACAATACTTCTGCACTGCTGATGATGATATGAATAAAGAGAGGTAGTAATAATATTAAATCGGAACAGAAAATTATACTGGCAATTATTTCGTCTACGTAGTTATTAGGGAAGACGTCGTTTGAGTACCTATATGGTTCGCTTATCTGCCCGAACTAATCTATACGCAGGATTTCTATCAAAAAGACCTAGAAAGAATGATGAAACCCGAACAAAGAAAAACATGAGCGAATAGATAGTAGGATTCCTGTTTCAACTTCTACTTCTTAACTATTTAAGGGAAGAGCATTTCCAGTGTTCTCGTAACGCTAGTCGAATGCACCCATTTGACCTCTCAGCTCCCAATAAGAAAATTATGTCACTAGGAATGAAAATGGGTTGCATCGCAGGATGAATGGTAAAATAGTAACTAGGGCCACTGTAATAAATTAATCGTTTGTCATTAGCCCCTTCGGTATTTGAAAAGAGGAGCGTATAGGTTTTCGTAATGGTTGGATTTGAAGATCGTCACTAGATCTATTTACATTGTCCATCTTCTGATTAGCATGAGGAAGTCTTCTCTCTCTCCCGAAGTGACCGGGCTGATTTTTGGAAGTCGCTAGAATTTTATCCTGGGAAAACTGTCGCGAAAGATGGAGCCGGTTAGGTTAGTAGATCTCTTTCCTAAAGGGCAAAGTTGCCTTTTTCCCATAGAATGTGATGTTCATAAACTGCAATTATTGCATACGGCCACTGATCACCAATGGTAACAAGGCCAATCAGGCTACGCGTGCCTTTGGGCTGCCTCTTTCAGAGTGTGCTACGTGAACAGTTTGTACGCAACGAACCATCTGTGCTGTACCATGTCAATCTGTCTGCCCAGCTATGCTTCAACGACGATAGTCGAAAATCGTCGCCCACTTCAATGCATCACCCGAGCGCGCCCTCTTGACGAGTCGAGCGATCTCTGCCCATCAGGCTCCCATGGGCAATCCCCTTGCACTGAACTCCTAGTCTACTTACAACACCCCGTCAGAGTGGATGATCACACTGTGGCTGGCTCCGGCACGTCAGCCGGGATGCCTTAACTCACACACAAGGAACTACCTACTTTCAGCCATGTCGTTGAGATGTTTACAGCGATAATCCTAATCCCATTAGATGGTGGCGCTTACGACCCCGAAGCGTCGTCTGACAGATGGACAACGGCGCACAGGGTGTTCCGGTGCGACTTGCAACCAGCGACACTGACAATGCGTTGAAATGCCATTGAATGATGAAATAAAAGACGCGGATTCGCTGCCCGATGCTGCAGGGACAGTATGTTGCTACAATGCGCTATGTGCGCCCATCCGACACACCATCACCCGCCTAAGCTGTACATTAATCGTTCACCTTATGCTGAAGGTACCTATCCAGTATTCACACTACGCTTTCCAAAGGTAGTCGAGTTTATCAGCTACAAAAAAGGTCAGATAAGGCAAATCAACCAATTACTTCACAGTAAGTCGTGTATTATTACTTCAACGAGGAATTATGTACCTCGATCAAGTCGGTTAGCTACATTAACAAGTAAATGCTGAAAAAATGCGACAAAGTCATCATTGAAGTAGATAAAATCGAACAGTACCTCAACGGGCGTTATATCGGCCGCTACCAAGTGGTTTCCTAAATCTTTAGCTTTCCTATCCACGATGCCCACCCACTTATTAAGCGGCCATACCTACATTCACTCCACGAGCAATACGCGTTCTTTTAGGTAGGGTCATTTATGGGAAAGAATAGAAAATCCATAAGCTTAGCATCGTTTTTGTCTCTTTGCAGAAAGGATGATTTCGCCAATTTAATGGTCTACACAGGTACCCAAATTGTGCATTTAAGCAACAATAATAATATTACTTTTATTTTATATATATATATATATCATTCCATTATTTTTGACTTCCATTACAACCTCTTTCGATGTACTGAGAACCCGCAAGGGCACTCATCCTTGTACGTTCCGAGAATAACGAACACAGAAGAATCTCCTTCTAAACGACTACCATCGGTAACAGCCTACGTACGACGGCGCAGAAACGCAGATGTTAGAAGCCATTAGAAATCTTTTCATTGGCCTCTTAAATACTGGCAAATATACCGGCCCATTAGAACTATTGAACCTCCACAAAGGTGCTATGGCTAAAAACTAGCATTATTTGGCTAGACTGGTGCATCGTTACCCTTTCCTATGGCTGCCGCTCGCTGCAATACATGTCCTAAATATAGTATTTTTAGATTAAGTTGAACGAGTACAAGAAAAACTTAGCCGACTTCAACTTAGCTTGCACAGACAACCTGGAGGAACCTACCGACGACGGACGTAAGTTCCAATAGGAACTTGCCAAGTAAACTGAAATCATCGCCAGGCACGAACTCCGTTTAAATGACACACACCTACAGATTATAATACACTGCTGCCTGCGAGTACCTACGCACAGGTAAAAGCAAACTAATACCCGGAAAATGCAAGGGAAACTTCTCTGGCTAATTCAATCCTGGCACGCGTACGCGGAAGCGCAAGTGTGGCCTTATTTGTTGCATCCTAAGGCATCGCGATAATGTTGAACCCTCACGAGCGCATTGCCCATTCCCGAATTAAAAACCCGATCTAGGTTTAATAGGATTCTGCCTGCAACATAGACAAAAACTCGAAGACCTCTGATCTCCTTCATTAAATGGCGCTTATTGTCTGGAATGAATGCCCCATGATTAGACGGAGGCCTTCGAGGCTGTCAATCGTTATCTCTGGAATATACATGTTCAAATGGTGTTCGTTTCCGCGTAGCCTTAACGATGTACTCAGCTGATTTTCACCAGCTACTACCCATTGAAGTACAGAAAGGAACATTAAAAAGTTCTGTAACAAACAATCGTATCTATGAAGTCGCTTCCGCATACATAAATTGAATACGAACGGCTTGCAATGTCACAAGCCGGTAGTCGTATGCCGACTTCCTATTCAAAATGGGTAAGGATAAGCATCTTAATTGCAAAATGCTTGAAAGAATACCGAGTTCGGCAGAGAAAGAAAAGACCATACGTAGCTTTCCTCAATGGTAATTCGGCCGACGAACGAGTTAGAAGGCAAACATTCGATTTATACCGGACAAGCAATGAGAGGCACAACGAATCAAAAAATGTTGGCTCCCCTACGGGCAGACCCGTCAGCCCCTGTAAGCCGTTGCCCGAAGTACTACGCAAACAGTTCTATGTTGTAGCCGAAATGATCGAGATTTAGGATTTCAATGGATGTGGGTCTCATAGGTGGGACGTAAGGCTTAATTTGCGGCCAAACCTTTAATTTTCGACCTCTTCAAAAAATGTGAACGGATCAGAGTTAGTAAAGCGGTCAACGACGAAACAGGGGCGTAGCAAAGGCTGCTGATCATTCTCGTCTGTCCTACTAAGAGTCTAGCTCTGTGGGTTTGTCTGACATAAAGAGCTCCTAAGAGACACGAATTGAGCTGCCGTATTTGTGGGTCGCAGAAGTCCGTTCTAGGGAATATTTGTGCAGAAAGTGAAGCCTAAGATACAAATTCTTTAGCTCCATAGAACAAACTTTGTTTTTCTCGTTACGGTGTAATGTTGATTAAGTCGGTTGTAAAGGAAAAACAGCAACTTTTCTGCTATTTTTCACATGTAAAAACAACGCACCATTACTGCTCGCGGAGCTTGAAGCGGTCATCTAATCACCACCGTTGTGCCTGTAAAGATTATAGCCTAATAACTAGCTATCATTTAACGTTGTCTCTATAATAAATATAATTTGGTTTGCCTCTATACGCGCAAATAAAATATATTTAATGGTAAAGCAGGAGGAGAGCGAGAAATAAACCATATTTTAATCGGGTTTTCGTCCAGAAATCGATATTTTGAAAAATAATAACCAAACGTTTACATAAATTCAGGTAACGTACTATTGCGCTGCATGTGTCAAACCGACTTGCGGCGTACCAGCATCGTGCTGCGCATTGAGACCTGCTTGACCCACAATCAGTCTGCGTGCAGTGGTGTACCATTCAACCTACTCAGTCATGCCGTAGTGCATGCAGACGAAGGTAGTCAACAGCCGCCACTCATACGCAGTGCGACGTGAGGCAATTCTGCCGACAAGCCTGAATCCGGCCGTAACAGGAACAGGGGGTCACTTCTGATAGCGACCGAAGGCCCTCGCCGAGCCGAATCAAAATTTCTCTACGCACATCCCAATCTTCAGGTCAAGAAAGGCCGCCGGAGCACGGCTTTATCCGTTGGATTCTTGACGTCAATCGATAGATGTTAACGAAATGAGTGAAAATGTAATATATATCTCTGTACGTAGATTAACTACTTCGGCGTGGAAACGGCTTTAACATTTTTAATTTGTCGAGGCGTTCGTCTCACCTAGGTGACCTAGTGGAATAAATACGAGTTTTCTTTCGGGCGAATTTCTAATAAATATTAGTTGAAAAACTTGTAGCGGCTAGTATAACAAACATTTTAGCTGAACGATGTCTTCCTGATTTTTTGAGGGAAGTTCCAAAAAATAATATGGAAACTACAGTTTTGTCAAATTAAATGAAAGTACAATACATCTTCCTAAGCCATATAAGATATATGTGACTTCATTCTATACGATATCAACTAACACTGAAAGTTCCGTCGCCATGTTGTGGATGTATTGTATGAATGTACCAAAGGCCAACACGCCCTTGGCGAACATGTTGAAATAGAATACAGAAGTGTCAACAGAGAGGCGACGGGGTTAGGTGAGCCAGTTGATTGCAACTGTTTAATCTGTAGTTTACATAAGGTTAAATATTATCGCAATAAATCAGGTTAGTTAAATCTATCAATGGCAAAAAGGAGCAAAACAGGACACGCGGGACCGCCTAATAATCACTACAATTGTATCGTATTAGAAATAGGTACAGATGATGGGTCTTCTAAACTGCATAAATGAGGTATCAAACTGTAGATCTATTTCATATAATTTGCAGGTAGTTAGTTAATTCTGTTATAGATTAGATTCTTTAGGGGGGGCCTTTACTCTGTTATTACTGTTACTATGTTATTGAATGGCTACTGTATTTAAACGTTTTACGTACGGGTTTGTCATCAAGCATCGTGTTAAACGACTACTAGTGGCTTCCCCCAGCACTAAACGAAACGTATCCTCAGCCGATTTTGAACATAAACCATCTAACGTGTCGATAAGCACGCTAGTATAGCAATCGAGTATCTAGGGCACTTTCTACCAACTGAGGCTTACGTAATAGATAAACCTACTTAGCTTCATTACGCGAGTATTTGCTCTGATTGCACCTCGAACAAGCATATACGATACTTTGAAGTTACACTTTCAAGCGATTTTTTCATGGTGTCTGGACTTCTATGTTATATAATGTTTTTGGAATAGCACTGATGAAGCTCTGCTCCCTATTTCGAAGCGTTACTGGTGTGTAGTACCTTTATACGACCTTATAAACCGCAGAGCGTCTGTTGCAGACATTTTCATAAAGTCTAATAGCTAACGACACCTACTATGCTCTGTAGCTGGAAAAGCTATCCTCTATCTGTAAGTAGATAGAAAACACCTCCAAAGTGGATAAAAAAGTAAATAACCATAGAAGTATACGAGTCTAACAAATCATACTAAGAGGCTGGCTTATGCAGGCACTCCTACAGTTAAAGCCCGTCTTCTCACACTCGCCAAAACACGTATATCAAGATCAGAAAAAACAAGATTCGTTACGTGAATGTCAAAGGCAAGAGCTTTGAAAATGAAAGCTCCAACGAATAAATAAAAAATAAATAAAATTGATAGTATCATCATAAATAAATGTAAAGCAATATCGTAGATATCCTCTGTAGTCAGAGCTGTACTCGCCTGATGTCAACAAATCGTATTTACCAAATCGGAAATGTAATTAGAAATGCATAAGTGCATCTTTCCGTCACAAGTCGTCCATTGGACCGAGTATTGTTCCCAGACTTCTTTCAGCAACCCAGGTAAACCATCTCTATTTGTAGGTTCATTCGAACCTGCGACACTGCAATTTCTATGTGGAGGAGGCAACGCCGATCTTACGAAAGCAAATCTCGTATACAATTATTATAGATGATTTTTCTTTGTGCTGTGCTGCACAAAAGTTTTCATTGGAATTATGTAGAATGCGTTGAAAAATACGCATATAAAAAAGATATTCATACAAAAATAGCTCAGTGCTGGTAATGGCCGGTAATTTAATTAGCTGAAGTTCACTTGCCGAGTGACAGGGAAGCGGTTCTCCCTTTGTACAGCGCCGCATGTAAATACGTTTCGTAGTTGGAATATTCAAGCGCAAAGACAGACGAACGCTGCGCGTATCTCGGAGCCGCTAAGGGTAATCTGCCGAAATTCTCGAAGGGTTGGTAGGCAATTGCGTACGTTTTCACACGTTCACATACATACACACGGTTTTATAGCCATTTTTTTAACCATACCATAGCCATGCTATAGTATGCGGAAGACTGTGAAGCGCTGCATACGAGCATTCAGCAACGGGGCGCGTATCGGTTGCCGGAAATCAAAAATATATCTGATTTGCAATGAAACAAGAAAGAACGCGCGAATTTTTCTCTGTTAGATTCAGCGTGCGCCATATCTGAGCTGTTGAGTACTAATAATAAATAATGACAGACATTATATTTAATTGTGATTTAGTTTTGATTGAGTGACCGTGCTGTTCACCCTGCAAATTAGTCAATTATTACTTCTCTAGTATTTTATTTCAAAATAATATGAAAACAACATATTTTAAGTGAATAATCATTGACTGGACGAGTTGCTTTTCTGCCTAATTATATATAAAAGCAAAAGTTGATTGTTTCATTGGCATACTATTTATATGCCGTTACGTCTTACTCCTTATGTCGCTCACTTTCGGTGCAGTTTACGTAAACACAATTAAGCTACTTCAGTAATGATATTTTCGTGATAAGATACAGCATTTTAAAAACAAAACAAAACTCAAAAGAAATAAGCTGACGTAAGAAAAGGAAAAATCGTGTGTTCTAACAGAGCAGACATAATTTTACGTGCTTAAAAACACCGCCTATACATAAAGTAGCTAAAGAATTATTTTTGTTAATCCTTTATTGGGACCTAATTAGCAGGGCAAAAGACGAATAAGTAAATCAAACAGTATTATAAGCAATTGTTTCGATTTAGTACCCACGTAGCACCAAGTCCGCACTCGCAAACATAATCTACACTGCCATACGTTTGTGCGCTCAACCGCTTGATAACAGGAAAGTGAAAAAGACTAATTATATAAAACGTCATTTAGACTAATATGTTTGAGGCTAGGGCAATCTTAACTAGGCTTCTATAACCTCAGTGTCATGGTCCCAGGGTGTGCTGAGTTCATTATTTGGACATGAATTTTTGTTTGCTCTTCATTAATTTCAGCAACGCGTCTGCCAAGCTTACCATAAACGACTCGATTTTTTTTCTTAACTCGCATGGCTACCGGCTTTGGAGTTATTTATATGCCACTATGGGTTCGGAAGGCAAACCTTTGACTTAGAAAACTAGGGGTTGCAATGACATATACTACGCGACAGGCGTGACTAAATAACGAAACGTAATATACGCTACAACTGCGTTCGACCTCGAAGGCACACAGCCTCTATTATTGGCTTTTTAATAACATTTTCTCTCCCATAGTGGAGTATTTCCTAGAAGAACTGGACCCTTAAAGGTATGATGCTTTCAGTCATGACCTTAATCCTTACTGCGTAAATAGATAGGTTCCTGTGCGTAGGATCTATGAAAAAATATTTTGCACAGATGTCGATTTTCGAATACGCTGTTGCTTCAGCCATAATCAGCACAAATAACAGGATCATTTGGGTACGAGCAGGCATAACTTAGAGATTCTTATTCTGAGCAGTACCTTGTATTGGATAAATTCCTTCGACGACGATAAGGATCTTGTGCGAAATTTTCAAAGCTATACAAACGGTGTGCCCAAAATATTAAAGAAGCTTTCATTGGTAAATGAATCTAAAGGAAACGTATTCTGCTAGCAAATGACAAACAGGCAAGCCAAGGTTTAACTGGGAAAGCTCGCGTTCAAATTACGATGCGAAGGAAGACAAAATAAGGTCAAGAGTAAACGTGTCTAAAGCACATTATGCAAGACTGCAAATGTTCTTAGCAATTCGAAATCGACGGTTTGTGTATACACCACGCGGCCTCCTAAAAGACACAGGCGGAGTTATGAACCAACATAGATTATTCAAAGATTGGCCATGAGAGGGCTAGAAAATTTATTAAAAAGGGAAAGGTACAAAGCCGATGTCGTGATTTTAAAACAGTAAGCCAATGTTTAGGACGAGCCGCCGTTTGGCTCTTCGAGATCAACCCAAACGCTTAGCCTTTGTAGATGTTTTAGCATCTTCAGATCTGTGGATTATTGAGATCTTCGATGCGCTAGTAGCCCATCTTTAAGTTTAATGAATTTCGATATATATTTTAACGACTGTCTGGGAAAATCGTATCACATGCGACCGTCATTCAGCAGTCCCATATTAAAGTAGAAAAAGGAAATTTTGAAGATAGCTGGCTCCCGCTTTCGTTTCCAGGCATTGAAGAAGTGTTAATTAAAACGAATAGTACTTACGTCAGTTAGTAGAACAGTTACTCAAGGATTCTTTTGCTGAACATTATATATACTCATTGCTTAATCAAACCCTACCTCTGAAAAACGACGCCGTGTCTTATCAATTTAACTGACACGCTTTATACAATTCTTAAGTACGCGACGAAGATCGCCAGTCGCTAATACACGGTGCTTGAATGACAGTCTGCCTGCGGCCCGGTGGGCAGTAAAGAACCTTATTTGTTTTTTGTTTTTATATATTTTGTATGATTACATTCACTCTTATTTTTACAAAATATTAGCCATTGTGACAAGAGCAACATTTTGGAAAATATGTCTTTCGACTGAAACCGATAGACAAGAAGATGTTGGGTTTCAACGCAGACCTATGTGAACGAAACTAGTTGCGATTTATTTACCCGAATCATGGTAGCATAAATGAGTTCTGATGGTATGTACGGAAAAATCACGCAGTGACTACCAAATGGCCACATGAATCGATTCTTACTGATATTCTAGATTTTAATTTTGTTCGTTGAAGTTCGTTACATACGTCACATGGAAATAGAATATGGTTTGTGATGTTAATTGAACCCCATCATCCGTCGATCAAGCACTTAGCTGCCTGAAACGTGTGAAGGATTTATTACCCTTGTCCAGGATCATACTGATATTTCATAAATCAAGATCTCCTTGTATTGTACAAGCACTGTACATACTATATAAACCTGGTATTAAGTGTGGTCTGG
>NW_019215447.1:0-12501 GCF_002532875.2 Varroa jacobsoni | reverse complement strand
ATTGTACGCGTCTCGGCGTTTACTCAAAAAATATTACCTCGACTGGAATTGTTGACTTCAACAGCTGCATTTATTTTGCCGATATTTAAAAACTGCTCTACATTGTCCCGTAGGTTTTAGTCAAAAAAAAATATTTACAATTCACCTTTGGCTATAGTGCAACGGATTATCTATTTAACACAAATACAAATCTTCGTAAAAGATTTGCTACCTTATAGTACCCCATATAGAGAATATACATGTTACTATACAAATATTATTCAGGTACCAATAGGATGTAAAAGCGAATCTTCATCATTTTGGCATTACAAAAGCAAACTAATAAATGGGAAAGGAAATTGAACAGTTTTGCATATTTCTTTAGTTCTTGTGAAATTAGGAATAGGTTTATTGATTCTACATAGAGTCGATGTGAGAACAAAGAGTCAGTATAGTAATGTACCTCAGAAAGCATATCAATATGAACAACAGAGTATTTTCAATATTTTTGCATATACATCTATTCGCAAAACGATTAAAATTTTAAAGTAACCTATATGATAGAATAGACCCTGTTGTACTAGTCAGAGCACGGCTGTGCTCTTCCTAGTGCACATCATAGTCTTTCTAGATATTTATTTTGATGCTGATAGCGGAGCGATGATACAGTGTACTTACTGCCTCAAGGGCAAAATACAAATGTACTATCTTTTATGTCATGTTACGAAACAACGATGTGAGCGGAATTGTATTTACAGAAGGCAGACATTACTACTACAGAAGGTCATACTTTTAGGGGTAAAATGAATACTCAAGATTTTATACAAGGTTAGATAAGTACTCTTTGTCTGGAGGCATGTAGAGCCTGTTGGCTATTCTAAACTTTGTAAGTAAGTAAAGAATGTTCCTAAAAATATGCAACCCTTTGGGATACAAACTAGCTTAGAAAGAGTGTAGTGATTTCGAAGGTAGCCTTTAGCTAAATCTTTTTCCAGTCGTAGAAACATATTCAGATTGTAATTTGTATTCCGAGTTATAAAAGAACATTCAACGGATGTCAAACATTGGCTGAAATAATGAAAGACTAGTGAGATTTTTATGCAGGCTTGTTGTCTTTAAGCAGACACTTTTTAATTTTTTTTCCTGTCGTTAATTCAAAGGTACGACCCGAGTCAGTGTTTATAGATAACAAAAAAAAGACACTACTTTTAAACCGCCGAAGTACCGTTAGTTATAGAAGTTTGTCTAAGTTCAAACATACGGCGCGATTTTTTTGCACACAAATCGTTTTGTTTGTATTGGCTGCAACGTTACTCATGAACGTGAATTGGATATAAATTTTTTAAATATTACCTTCACGACAATTGAATTAAAAATTATTTAGATGTAGGTGTACTTCTCGAGCTCAGTATAATTTTCCAAATTAATGTTTTTTTCTGAAAATATGAGACAGTATTTCTACGAAAAAGGTTCACACAAAAAGCTTTGAAATATTTCAAAGCTTTTTGATTATGTTGTTGTTAATAAAGTAATGTAAAACAAATCACGAATAATAAACCTCTTTTTAACAAATGGCTCAAAATACTTATAATTGGAGGTATGGAAAAACCTTGCTTTCCCGGAAGTTCGGCATCATGCTATACGTAAACTCTTGTCGCTTTGCTACCGCACTGAGAACTGGTATTTCGGCTTTTGAATCTACTTGCTCGATACGTAGAGAAGCGCTTGACGCGAATAGATTGCATCATTTGAAATTCAGGAAAACAGGAAGATTAAAGCAGTCATCAAAAATGTGCTTGGGAGGGCTGCAATACCACTAAGAACAAGAGGCAACGCGGCCAGTTGGTCAGTACAGTGAGGCAAGAAAAAGACACATGGTTGAAGTCGAGCTGCTAATGGAAAATACAAGACTTGCGATCACCACGCCCGCGTGGATAATTTACAGCTTATTTTACCATAATCTTACTCGTTCGTTGCATAGTGATTCACCATTCCTGTTCCTAGCGCCATTTCTTTGTTGCCTTTGTTAACCATCTGCTGCTATAAGTCGATCAGTTCGATGCTGCCTTGACGGTGGCGCTCATTTCATCGCCTTTAAGGGTCCTCTAAAGAAACACCTAATAATTAAATTTAAAGGAATAGCCCCCTCGCCTGCAAGTACACCGTGCGTTCCAAATTAACACCAACGTACTCCATATGACGATATTATTTACGCTCTTATTTCGGTTATTGGTGCCACCTCACAAAAGCTTAAGCATTGATATCTCAGTCACATTCATGATTCAATGCTTTAGCTGTACAGTACTGCGGCTCATTGTGCGACGTCAAAATGAAATTGCATTTTACTACTTATTGTTATATCACACTATAGCTCATCAATTGAAAATCATATACATTGTACTTTCAATACAAGCTATTACTAAAAAAAATCTTGAAATTGTCACACAGACACATTATTGTAGGGATTACAGTCAGTTCTATTACCATAAAAGTCCACCAAGATGCGGTCATAGCAACCTGGTGAGAGCCTTGCTAAATTTTGCCAAACAACGTGCCATATGGACCCTAAACGCACATACAACGTCTTGGTTAGGTAACATTATTTTAGTCTTCTCCAACTGTTACTAGGCTTTTAAAGCTCCGTATCACTCAATTAGCACGATGTCTCCAACGGCCAGCGACATTGATTGCCTCACTGCCGCTTCCGGGCTGTACAGTGCACAAAAAATACTCCTCTTCTTGTCGCTTCCAAAACGCACGGACAGTTGCCACTCCTGACGCCATAGCCTACCGCGACATTTATTAGACAGACGACAGGACTAACAAAATTCGTGGGGCGGGAAACATGAATGGCACAAGCAAAGCTTTTAGCATGTCTGCCTTATTTGATATTCGGGTAGGATTTATAGTAGCAGCCACTTTACAGAGCAAAGCAATTAGAGTCATTATTGACACCTTACGAGAGCCAACAATCTTCCCCAACAAGCGCGTCCTTATCACGCCGATGAGCACTCCCTAATAGCTTCATTGGTGCTCTTCTTGTTAGATAAGCAATTCAAGTGATTGCTCTACTGGTTCCTCTGTTTTCCTCTTCGATTGGACCTTAAACAGTTCGTCTCGCCAGCATGCGGATCATTCCATTATTCTTGTAGTCAATATGACGCATACTATGCCGTTTTCATGCGCGTCACTGTGTGCCCATCGGTCCTACTGGCCTGCTCCGTTTCTTTCATCTTTTTTGCAGCAGTATCAGTTGGTATCAAGGTACCAAGATAATATCGTACCCCACTAGGACAACTCGGTTATTGGTGAAGTGCCATTCTATATTGACGAATGTTTGTAACCAAGTAGTACGTGGCTTTTCATCTTAAAACCATCCTGTGCAACTATAATGAATTTGGTGATAGCAACAATTGATAGGAAGTTAGTGTAAACTAACAGTTCGGCAAGCCTAGACCTCGAAGTCACGTGTGTAATTAACTATAGCAGACCGTAAACACATACAGCCTGTTTAACGATGCATCCTGGCTGGTAGATTTAGATGAACTGAATACATGGTTGACACGGACGGCGTACGTAACTGGATTTCCTTGCTGCTGCAAACTTCCTGAGCCATTAGCGACGCTCCCCTTCTTCCCCGCAGGAACCTTTACATATTGTAGCTCCGGGATCTGCTGAATATCATTAATGCTCACCACGTCAAAGTCGCAGATTGCTGGTCCCACAGGCGTAAGCAACGGCCTTTTCTTTCATCATTGTATGCCATTTGCCAAAAAATGTTGCCAAAAAAACACTCCTAAACTCACGGTCGAATTCCTCTCTCTGCATAACATAACGACCTTAATTGACAAAGAGCATGGGAAGGGCTCAAATAAGCTCATAAAGCCGTGAGAACACCAATGGTTCGGCCTGGAGCGGAAGCACCGAAGGCAACTTCTACCATTCGAAATATCGAAGCCTGCCCCTCACAACTTAAACCCGGTCAACTTCTTAGTCTTCTTTCAGCATTCTAATTTGCGACGACCTTTGCGGTCTGGGGCCTTGAAGGTTCTCGATTTTTCGCATGATTGCAAGGGATATAACGCAACGCGCTGATCGTTTGGGTAGTACTGGCTCTAACTAGCATTGTACATTGCCCACTCAAAAAGCATTTATTATAATATCACTTTGTTTCAATACCGAACCTCTACTGTTTATGTTTATTGAAGACACTATTGTGCTAGGATATAACAGGATTTCGACATAAGGAAGAAGCGAAATTGAGTATTTCCCACGTAGTTACTCAAAGATTCTTTTATCTGTATTTTTGTTTTGAGAGAAACTAACATGGCTTTACCAAGCGGAAGTGCACATCGACAGGACTGAATGAAGTTGTGTAGGACTAAGCTATGCATTTCGATTTTTCTCAGGTACTCGGTTAAACTGGTCGTCGGCTTAAATATAGACATCCGAACTCACAGGTGGGTTATTAGATGTTAAACAATGATCCTCAAGGAATGAGGCTTAATGCACCTTTGTATGCTGTAAATGAAGCATATACATTAGCAATGATATCGTAATTTTTACCGCAAAATGGGTATACTTTTGCTTTCGCCCAGAGTATGCACGCTAAGCGAAATAATAATGCTTATTTTGAGCCTATTTGTGAGCTCAAATATTCGAAACTTACATTTATGCCAATATAGAGGTAATAGTGTGAAATCTGTTACTGTAATCGCTAGCCTTGGTACATCCACCGTTTTTGGCCCAAAATTCTTATTTTTCTAAAGGGGCTGTAGAAAATGATAGGCCTGGAAGTTTCGACAGTCTAGCTTCTGATATACCAGTCAGTAATTCAGGGAAAAGGCGTCAAATTTGCCGAAAAGAAGATTATGGACTAGTTTTAAAGAATACAATAGATGCGAATATTGTAGTAGACACCGTCATCTTAGTTCTTTGCCTATCTCAGCAACTCGAATCGATATACAATTAACAATAAAAAAGATTTTTTTTTAATCAGTTTTACAAAAATTTCCGCGATTATTAGCTTTCATCTTCCGAATACCAGGCACTGACCCTGTATGTATGTCTGTAAGGGGCCGAATATAAGAAATACAAAATAGCTTGCCTGCCGCTAGCCATTTTGAATATAAAACTTGAAGCTGTTCTCAAATAATCTGGTCGTATTATTAATATTAAGTAAGTAAACCAGAATAAGCCTATCATTTTCAAGCCGGGAAAACGTACTGCTGGCATAGAAATGAGCCAGTCTATACTCAATATTATCACAACGTGCGGCTACTTGGTATCTGTTAGATACAGGGAAGTAAAACCATATTTAAGCTGACTGATTTGTATCATTTCGCTTTCGATGTAAAATTTTTGATCACACCGAAAACAGCTGTACCTCCCATGCTGAAAATGTGAGGCTGACCAGCAGCAGGAGGACCGAATGTTTGTAGTTATGCATTTGCCGTTGGGCCTACCAACACAATGGCAAAGCCGTTCATGTCAAGGTCATCGATTTCGTCTAAAATTTTTACATAGTTTTCGCTCCCCTATATACTCCAATGGAAAATTTGGCTTCTTAAAGCAACATAACATAACAAGACAACATTCGAAGATAAGAGTAATGGGAGTACCGCATTGGTATAGTATTTTGTTTTCTTATTGTTTTTAACTAGACAACAGAAGCATTAACCAATAAATACCATAACCTGTTGGGCAAATAAAGACGCCGAGTTGCTGACTTTGGCATGCTGTGAAGTTTTAATATGTGTAACTTTGATAGGCTATAGCAACCATCTAATCCCAGCTTTCTAAGGGTGCTTTCACGCCTGAGAGGTAATAAATACCAATTAGGTGCATGAATTAGGGCTGGCGCACCAAAGAAATGCTGTATGGACCACTAAATTTCTGTAAATAGGTCCGTGATCTTATAATTATTAGATTTCCTTTCTTGACCAGCATCAAGACAACAAGAAACCGAGACTTGTTGAGTGTGTCTGGTCGACATGTTCACAGGCGTCTCCGGTTCATTATTCCTTTGTAAGCAAAGTTCCGACAATTAGTGATCCACTCATTTAAATTAACAGAACGAACAATTTACAAATAAACACAAACATTAATTGTCTACTATTACATGTTTTGTGTTCGGAAGAATTGTCACAAGTTATATCTAGATAAACAATAGGGGACCTAGGGTAGAGCTGACGATGGCTGTAACTGTAATAATTATGGAATTCATTCTAACAGTTCCCATGATAGTCACTTTTGCTTCGGTATAGTTCGCAGACCTTTAAGGTAAAAAATGTTGATATGTTGGTTATTTGTCAACTTTAGCCTTAGCGTTGGAACGATCAATAAATGCCAACGATCTAATGACAAAACTGTTTAACAAGGTATGAATTGATTCAAGATATGAAACTATAAGCAAATTTGATCAAATCATCCTACATATTTTATACAACTGGGGAGAAGGGATTGTTTGAAATAAGTCGTTAGTGTGAAATATTCTTTTCTCGCTGTATGGCATTGTGTTACGTCGGCATCTGTCTCTTGCATTATACAGTCATTTCTATCCTTGTCTTTCCCGCCTTATGCTGCGTATAATGCTGTAAAGTGTCAAACCACCCCTTTCCCACTACAACACGAAGCTTGCATACGATCGGGTGTAGAGAACTACATCGTTGGAGTATTAAGCCGGGATTCAACAACGTCATTTCGAAGCGGTAGTCGTTCTGGCCAGACTTTTGCACGAACTAAAGTCTGCGTTCAGATCAAAACCTTGGTTCAACAGAAGTGATATATTCAGCCCGAGCTGAAAACTTGCTTCACTCATTGTGTCTAAACTTGACATGTGAGACCCCATATTGTGACTATCATCTTGTGCTCGCAACACAATTTTAAAAATGGTGACGGTGATTGCTAAAGTCTTCTACAAAGGACTTGGATTATAAGCTGTGCGTCTTCTCTGACAGAATTACGTTATAAAGTGCTTTTGTGATTATCTTGTTTCCGTCTCATTCTGGTTATTAAAAAAGTGATTCTTGTATGTTATTTAAAATAATGTCGCTAATTATTTCACGTATGATTCCCGACTCAAAAATTTTTTGGTCACCAGTGGACCCCCGCACGGAGGGGTGGCCTTTCGTAGGCAATCTGCCCTCCCTAGTCATTCTACTTGCCGGTTACTTATATGTGGTCAAAGTGGCAGGTCCTCGCTGGATGAAGGACCGTGTACCTTTCGAAAACCTTAAGCCCTTAATGCGTGTATATAATATTCTAATGGTATTTGCAAATGCTTTTATGCTTCAATACATTCTTCGGCGCACATACCTTGGTGGAGGCTACTCGCTATACTGCCAGGGAATCAACTACGTCGACCGCTCGCCACAAACAATGGAGTTGCTGAACGCCCTCTATTACTATACGTTCGTACGAATAATAGATTTTCTTGACACGATATTTTTTGTGTTGCGGAAAAAGTTTTCTCATGTCAGCTTCTTACACTTGTCACATCACTGTCTGGTTGTTTTTATAGGTTGGTATGGTGCCTTGCACGGTTACGAAGGCCAACCAATGTTAGGGACGTGCATCAACATGTTCATACACATTATTATGTACTCCTACTATTTTCTGGCATCATTCGGGCACCGATTTAAACGTTACCTTGTTTGGAAAAAATACCTTACACAATTACAGTTGATACAGTTTGTGATAGCCATCGGCCATCTCATAGTGCCCGTGTTCGAAAAGCGTTGCAATGTCCCTCTTGACCACGTGGTGGTCGTAATAGGGCCGACGATATTTTTTTTGGCAATGTTCTGTCGCTTCTACGTGCAAACATACGTAAAAAGACAGATTAAATTAACATTTAAGAAAAGATCGATTTTAGAGGGCGAACTAATGAAAGAGTTGCAGTTCATGCCGCCCGCAAAAAATGGTAATATTAGAATTGTTTCTTTCTCAGATGGCAGAGGTTACGCTTCTAAGAAAGGTGATTAATTGGTTATTTGATATGTGACTTCTAGACGGTAACCCATTTAATCGTATGCTTCACGGCATATAAATTCGAATTGGATGAAATATTCTTCGATCTTCAAACACTTATATCCATCATTCTCAATACGACTGACATAGTATATTATTTACCTACATATATTACAAAAAATAAAACATTTTTCTCATATATTCGATAACAATGTGCATAAGATGTACATGCGCTGACGTTGTACGTTCCCAAACCGTATTCGTGTACGTTTTTTATGTAATGCTCACCCTGTCTTTACTGTTTAAGGTATTTGATATATATATGACAGTAGGACATATTGGGCTTAAAAGTGATTTTACTGCAATGGCCGAAGTCCTTAAAATGTTCATACAATAATTTGGGAATTTATGTTTTTTTGCCCAAATAGCCAAAGTGCAAATCTGAGGCTACTTCTACTGTGCGAAACAAGTAAAATAGATTTAGCGTTTTTTTTTTTACCATTCATTTAATTTTTATTAGTACGGCTTAGAAATTTGTTATAATATTACAGTGCCGATAGTTTTTTAGACGATTCTGAAGCATTGGCCAAGATGTAAAAGGCTGCCTTATACAAATAATGGTTGCATTCATATATTCACACAAGTGAGTGAAGTAGTTGGCGCACAATGTGTGGCCTTTTGTAGAACGAGAGTTCACAAACCAAAATGTATAGGATCATAAGCTATGCGCCTTCTGGAATAAAAAAGTATTTATCAGACTTTGTATTTTACTTGTTATAATCTTAAGACTACGGTTATGAAATAAAACATCTTAACTTGATTAAGATTGCTTCTGAGGCTTGACGAAGCGTGCGTTTTGTGTTGGTGGTGGGTTGACATAATTATATGTAGAATATTATAAGAATACATGTTATTATAGTGTCTGCTTTATAATGATGCTCCGACATGGTTATTCAGACAATCTTTAAAGTAGCGAAAAAATACCTATATAATTATTATAAAATGCAGCATTTTCGTAAATGAAAACAGGTTATCGAAGAGTTAAGAATGTAATGTTATAAATAAATTGTGTTCCCATTTATGGGCAATTTCGTAGTTTTCTCATAATATCAATTATTAAATTGTTGAGAGATATATATCTCGATGTAACATATAATATAAAACATTGTGGGGTCTCAGGCGAAGGTGCTGAATAACCCCACATTCTGGTGACGTTTAGCACCATATCGTGGTGCAGCAGCACCTCTGAATTTCTTCATTTTATCTCGAGCTAATTCAATCGAAATACCTAGTTAGATAGTTATGTTTAGTGCCGCAATCGTTTGTCAAAACACAGTTAGTTTTAGCGCAGGTCACTTAATTTTGAGCTTTAAAATTAGACAATAAGTGTACTTCAACATTATAAGGCCTAAAATAAAACGGATTCCTTTGTAGATGTTTCATCACAATTGTTTTTTCGTGATTTTCAACTCTCGTTAAAGATGGGCGCAATATTCTTTCACAGGGTGGCAGCACCGTTGACTTGCATGATCGTAGAGAAGTATTGTTAAACTAGGGTGTATTTATAGATATAACTAAAGAAAATTTACACAAATATTTTTTCCTGTAAGTATACACTTGGAATCTTGTCTCATAACCTGACGGAAGATCATATGCATGCAACACGAAGATAAAGCACCGAAGATTATTGCTCGACATAAAATTTATAATTTTACAGGCAATTATGCCTATAAAGTACTGAGAACGCAACTATTTCTATCGATCTGTAAATCCACTTCCACATAATAGTCGTAACATATTGAACGCAGCTGCGAACCAAAACACTTAGACTAGTTTAAGATGTAAGCACAGAGAAGTTTCATAATTCTGATAAAGTCTAAAATTCAATACAATCCTTAAAAACTCGAAAGAAACTGTAAAAACGTTTAGCGGCCGTTTCTCTACGACTAAAAAAAAGAATAATTTTGGGTCGTTCCATAACCTGATTATTATAGTGACTTTTGCAACACATTGCTTTGTAACTACAAGTCTGATACGTGACATTACTTAATATCGGGGTCATCAAAGCCTTGGTGGAAACCCTCACGGCTCAAAGGCATCTATAATGCATGCGGGCTCCAAACATTTAACAAATCGAAAAGATATTTCTTAAAGGTCAACGTTCTCAATACGAGAAGGATAGGTTGTATTTAACCAGTAGACCATCTTCATTAGGCTTCATCAAAAAATCAAATACTCTTGAGTCACTTTCAGTCCGAATTAGCATTGCCTTTTTTTTTTATCTCTACCCATTAGATTCTTTTTTTTTTTAGAAAGTAGTCAGTTATTCTATTGCAGACCGGCTAGGTTATTATGCTTCTTTACTGTCGTGTTTAAGAAAACCCTGATCTGGCGTAAACTCTTTAATCTGAGCCAAATAGGGGAGTTTTTTTTTGCTCAATATATATTGAAATAAGTCGTTGACTTTAATTAAAAACGAAAGCTCTCCTTGTTTTAATAAGGTATAGATATTGCACAATTATTTTAGACTCACTTTCTGCATAGTACGTGCCGAAATTGACCTCTCTATTTACTTTTCTAATAGTAACGTTCATTTAAAGTTCAATGCCTTACTTATTTAGCAAAAAAACTTCACACTAACAAGCATACACTTGTATAACTAACACAAGACATGAATGATAAGTGCAATAAAATTTTTAATATTCTTAAGAGTTTACTTATTTATATGAGACGGTGAATTATTTGACAGTTGATGCTTATTAATAAATTGTAAAAACGTCAATGTCAACTACCGCCCTTATTTATAGTAATTTCAATGAAAACTATATGATTACAAAAATAGACAAGAACAAATACATTATAATGCAGAACTTCAATTCAAGTTGTACCAATATGTAATAACACCTACGAAGTAAAACTGGGACAATATTGTGTCTCTGACGTAGTTTTTCAGATCCAACAAAGCCGTTTGCTCAACGTTTCGTGCTTTGATCCTTGGCAAACAACAGAATCAAATGTAACAATTGGATTGTACGAAAAGATTAGTATGTCGCTCGTTTCGAACCTTTTTTATATATTTAGTTAGAATTTAGTTAGAATTAATATATATTTAGTTTCATTTAGTAGTTCAGGTGCATCCTTATCGTAGTTTAATTAAATAAAGTTAAAATCTGTTCCGTTCTTTTAATACTTTAATACATTTCCGAGAATGCTGTATTGAGCTAGTTTGGCATTCGCGGAAATACCGCTGCCCGTATTCTCACTATAAGTATATTATGTACAGACTTCTTTTCAAAAAGCAAGTCGAAAGAACTTGATCCGAAAACAGAAACTTTTATAAATATAATTTAACTTTATAGAGAAGCAAAACAAGCTTCACATATTGTTTTCTGGCATACAAGGCTGTGTGTCTGAATAACCCTTACTTATATCCTTCGCATGTTCGTACCTTAAAATTGCCATATTTTATAATACCAGACCAAATGCGAATATGATATTTTTCCCGATGATTTACGGAATGCTTGAACTTATTTTTATACTTCCTAAAAATTAGGGAAAATCATAGCGGTTGGTTAAGATAGGGTTGATGCTGTATAACTATGCGTTTAATATTCCATTTCAAAAAGTGCTTTTTACATATAATCCACATTCTGGCTTAATTTAACATAGAATTTAGCGAACTTGCAGCACGAACTACTATAGTTATCAAGAAAATTTGTTCAGTTAAAATAGATCAGCAGTAAGCAACGACAAAAGCGACCCACTATTACACAATATAGCCTAGCAAATAGCAATAAGAACGACATTATCTCTAGCTTGAATGGGTGGAAGGTATTAGACAACTATATTCAAAGCCAATTCTGAGCCATGTCGTTCAGGATGCTTTGAAACATTCGCAGAGGTTTCGTAAGGTTACAACGTTTTCTACTTATTGTGCAATATTTACAGCGAACTGCGGGAGGTCGTTATTTGTTGGAGGCAGGGTGGCAGGCTAGACATCAGCTAAAATAGAATGTCAATCAATGAAAAGGTCAGTTGGTTGCAAAAAAGCCGTCCTTATTTATTATATGGTATTAGTATTAGAACCGATTGGTAAGAAACCGGTTATTAAACATATTCTTTCTTTATGGGAGAAAATTAAAACATCACTTCTGCGAGCACGAGTCGATCGTACTAAGGCGTTCATATCTGATACCATTTATAGTTTTATCGATTTCAAGCACCAGAAAAAAACACTACGTACACATGGCACATTTCGGAGCTTTTAGCATGATTTTACAAATCTCAACTACGCCTTATGCATAGAGCGTTTAATACACATGATAATTCACACTTTATATTTTCAGATTTCTAACTATCTTTAAAAAAAAGAAAGATTTTACATTACCGCTTTACAGAGAGACAACGATTATTTTTCTTGTTAAATTCCTTAAGAGGGCATGGCATGTGTTTATGTATTCCAAACATCGATTGTTTTTATTATTCCCAAGTGTTTAAAAGGCTAAATGAATTGCAGGCTTCGGGAAACAACGATAATGAGTTGAAAACAGG
>NW_019215446.1:0-12506 GCF_002532875.2 Varroa jacobsoni | reverse complement strand
ACGCATATCTGGTTGCTTACTTCACATTACTAAGAAGTAGTCTACAGGCGAGCGATGAATTCCTCACCGAGAACCAGCATAATGAAGAACTGAACTCTGAGGTCCAAGTTAAAATTTTATGGCACTTATCCAGCTCTGTCTGTAGCGATGAAAATATAATAGGGTCGCCGATGTGCGATTTCGGTACAAGACCTAATAATGTTCTTATTTTTCTATATTGTACTTATAATTGGTTTTTATTATTATTATTATTAACTTATTATTCGAATAAAACTCAAGTATTCCCGATATTCTTATAACGCTCGTGAAATAGTGAAGTGTTATAGAAAAAAGTTTTACCTGAATTTGCATTAAACTATTTGGTCAGCCTATTGGAGGGTGCGCGTTTAGATAAAGGATGCAGTTGCAGCGTATTCCTAGTATTCAAGGCCTTGCTTCGATGCTTAACGCCATATAGATGTATGCTTGCTACAATGCAGAATCGGGAAATTGTTGTACACCGTTCAATCATGTCAGAAATCGTGACAAACCTAATCAACTTGCACGTACGTGTTAGATGCACGTCTCGTAAATGAGCGAGGAATACAAGGTGATCTGTCTTGGATGCCATGTTCATGGACACTGTCTATACGTTACTATATATATATATATATATACTACGCGGGCCGCTAAGGCCGAAGTGCGCTAGATTAGATCGATTAGACGGGCGTTAAGGACTAAAACCAGCATATACTATGCTGGGCCATCTCAGCCGCTGGCTCGCTGGAAGGACAAGAGTTCAAAGAAGTGCTTAAAATAATGTTTTCCAAGTCAAACTTTTTCTTGCAATATATGTATACCTAGCTTAATGAGTCAGAAAAGTTTACCAGAGGACAACATTACTTTGTCGATGTTGGAGCTAGTCGAAAGAAAGTCAAGGACAAGGAGGAGCGTATGATCTTTTCATCGACTTTTAGCGTACCTTATTAATACGTGTTCCTAGATCAGCGTAATCGAGAAATAAGGTAGTGACGTCCTTAACGTACGCAGCTGCTGAAATTTTCAATTTAAAGCAATATTTTTTTCAGTCGATTAATCCAATATGGCAGCTTGTTCTTCGTCGTGCAGAGTGGCTAAACAATTACTAACCCGAATTGAAAAGTGGGAACGGTTTGAACGTACAATCAATATGGGTTACCCTTATTCATACCGATCGGAACGTTCCTAATCTAGGCCATGGGTTGCCTCTTGAACAAGACGCGCGAAACGTTATCGACGTTTCATATTGTGACACAGTTTACAGTAAAATATTGCCAGTTATTTAGCCGTCCGAAAGATACTTGTCGGCTATTCTATGTAATTGCAACTTTAGGTGTCTACCTTTCCCACGCTCCCAAATACGATCAGATAACTTTTTCCCGCAGCTGGATTGGCAGCTCATAGTGAATTTGGATGCCTAGTATCATAGCAGTGCACCGCAACAATAGACGACTAGAGAGTCCTCGCGAAAGCTTTCTTACCGTTCATTCCCTTATTTGAAATCGTAGAGGACCGAGTTTTTCTCAGCGCGTGGCGCAGTACGCAACTTCTTTTTCTGACTAGCAGCAAGGTTTGCACGTAATTATCGAAGGAAGTTGAGAGAAGTCTAAGAAGATCTGATACAATTCGTCTACTAGCGTCCACTGAAGTTCAGTCCCCGTTGAAAACCCGCTAATCGCATCCCACCGTACCGATCGACTCACCTGTGGCCAACGGTTAGCTAGGGTTGTTCAGCCGGGTCTTTTCGCGTGTAATGTGACGCGGCTACGAAATGCGTTTTGTAATGCTTTATATTGGGGCGTGGCGATCACGAACCTCAGACGAAAACCATCACCGACTATCTTGGTGGCACAATTAGATTGCTTGATCCGCCCGTGGCTGTCTGGCAGGTTGACGGCAGCGGACTCGACAGAATCATCAGCAAGTCTGATTTCACCCGGTTTGTATATGGTCCACCTTCCCTGTCGTCACTCGGCTCGGACGCCCACAACGATAACGAAAGCGACCAATTTCAGAAAAGCGGTAAGGAACGAAGCCATAGCAGTAGCGGTAATCTCAATAACGATAGAACGCTCATGTGGAAAAAAGTACAAATAATTATTGTCAGCGATAATTTAATTTTCGTAATCACTGCTGCTGCCCCATACGCATTAGCTCAATAAACCAATGACGACGAATCGCTCGTTATCAGTCATTGCTGAAACGGATTACCTGCAGGTAGCTATCTCTCTTCCTCCGTACATATATACGTGTAGCAGACGTTACGTTGCGCCAGCATTAGGCAAACGGGTTTTATAATATATGCGTAAGCTATAAACAATAACAGCGTTGCAACTAACCAGCGAGAGTTAATTAAAATGGCCTGACCGATCGAATTAAATCGATCAACATTATCGGCGGTAAAAACCATGGCAATACGTAGCCTGTCATTCCTTACCATACGGAGCTCAGACGCGTAACACGGCCATAGAGGAACGGTGAGATATGGACACGTCGAAGAAATCGAATGACTATTACTGCATAAGTGTCTACCCGCATTTAAACGACAAATGATGATATGCAGCGAACGAGCTACAGTTGGTCCCGTACCCCTATTTCGTTCGGTGGAAGCAACGTTCTCTGTTCTGTTATCCGGCGTCTGATCAGAGGGTCTCTGCATTGTGGTTTCCACTGGCCATTCAGCGCACGATGTACGTACATATAGCAACGACTGTAATTGCCAACGTATAAATAATATCTCGATAGTAACGTACCACCGCAGTGGACAAAGCCGGACCATGATCTCACGAGCCATTTATTCCGTGTCAGTATGTAGCGTTCGCCTGTGTATCGAAACGAGAGCAGATGCGCAAGAGAGAGAATTCGATGTAGTCATTGCAATACAGCAGCAGTAGCATACGACTCTAAACGTAGTTGATAGTGTGGTATTCTACAAGCAAGAATGGGTTTCGTTTCTATACGATTGACTAGAGCAACTAAATTGGGTCGAGTGGACAATTTTCCCGCTCATGAAAGATGCTCGCTCAGTCATCAGAAATGAACAGTCTTGCCAGTTACCTTTTCAGATGTGTCCTCAGAAGGGAGCGGTGGCAACGGCCGCGCCTGCGACCTCGACAGAACAAGCGCATATTCGAAAACCTCTCAGTAGAAGGCACGTTCGCGAAATTTTCAAACGTGAAATTCATCACGTCAGGGTACTGACAATCATTACAATTAGTCATCGAGCTCATTCACTCTTTACGAATTCCTTGTCTAGATTTTTTTTTTTACTCTGTAGTGAAAGCAATACCTGATTCTGATACATATATGTTTGTGAACATAGAAACACCGAACCATCACGAAGCCTTTGCTTCCTCCTATCTTAGCAAGCACGCTTCTTTACTAGGACAACGTGAAGTCGACCTCTATCAAAACGAGCTCTGCAATTACGCCGTTAAACTGCTTGATCTACCTATTATATGTACAATGTATTATGTACCTATAGTAAACGTCAAATGGAGATGCCGCGTACCAGAATCTCATCGAAATATGGATCTAACGGTACGTATTGCGAATTTTACTTCGTTTTATGTGATCAGTGAGAATTAGGACTAGCCTAGAGGGGTGCATCAGCATGCACGGAGATTGCGATGACGTATATATTTTTTGCGTTTAGTATGATACAGTGGTAAAATAGCCGTTGTCGCTCGTATCTTCAACAAATACATGTTTGTTCATTAGTGCGACGCATATTGTAAAGGATTAATTGCTCATATATCGCCATTTTGAATTACCGATGACGAGTGCGAACGGGTAACCTTTGCATAGCTCTAAAGGATTTACATCAACGATGGGCTTGGGGCAAATGCTGAAAGTGGAGTGGTTTTCAAGTTCTATGCATAGGCCTAGCTGCTTCCATAATAATAATAATGAAGTCGAAAAATACCCCGAGAGCTCAAAGTTGTGAAATAGTGCAGATACCAAAAAATTGGCATCAAAAAATCAATACGCACTAGACGTAATGTCGCCGATGCACCGAATCGGCTCTTCAGCCCCAATGCTTTCGTTCTATGTACGACGCTCGCACTTAGAGACACAGCGGTTATCTCTGAAAACCATAGTGAAATTGTCTTCATGTAAATTTCTCTTTAAAAGACGCACCTCAGCTAGATTTTTTTGTTCTAAACAGATGGATCCCCACTTTTTTACTTTGTTGTTTAATGTCAGATTTTGGCGTGGCAGTGTATAGTTTTTTAAAATTTTGTTAGATTGTGTATGTATCTTCATTTTCGCTGAATACAGGAAGTATTATGATATCTACGTATTAATCTTAACCTTTGTTAATTAATAATGAAACACCGATGATAGAAAATGACCACCAATGTTCCCGAAGACTGAAGGTCTGCCAAGATATCAACGACCGTTATCATCTAGCGTATTATATCTGCAACATACTGCACCTGACTACGGTACTCCTCAGGTTGATCTTACTTATGTACTTATCCTTGATTCATTTCGCAGGTGTTTATCACCGAAGTACGGAGACAATCTCGCGTCTCCATGACTTATCTCCGCTTCGTTACGATCGGCCATCAGTCGATCTCGTCGCGGTTCTACAACGCACGGCGCCGTCAACAACCAGACCTCGAATTCGCCACAAGGCACAAACGCCATTACGCGATCAATTGATGCAACCGTGGTCCCCTTTACCAGCTTACTGAGGCGCTTAATCAGATCCACAACATGATTTATATGAACACCGTATTAGAACAATAGTGATAGCAGCAGTACAGGCACATATATAGGCAATACACAACTACCAACCTGTATCGCTCGTTATTACTGACGCCGATCGGGACGTTCCTTCAATCGATGAAAATACAGTCTGTGCATTCATCACGTAAGCGTCACATCCGCACGCACGGCTTCCTTAGTCCCCCGTTGCAGTCACATACACATTTTGTATGTTGAAAGATCATGCATGTACATGCCGCATGCGACCAGTCTTAGAAAGCTATCGACCGTGAAACAGTGAGGTCGCAAGCTACCGATTAGCAGTGGATTGCTATTGTCACATATACTTGCTAGAATTTTCTTGCGTTGTTGTCCATGCAGTTACGTCATAATATAGCCGAAAGGAGAAAAAAATCCGTTGGAAACGTGTTGACGTACAGCCGTGTATCTACAGCGGCGTCAACAGCGGTAACAACGTCAATTACCGGTTCCTGTAGCTGAGTTAGGTGCACGCTGGCAAAGTTAAATACACGTAAAGCGCGGCGGTGGAAGTTACCAGGGACTGCGTCGCCTGTCTGCGAGATACGTTCCATGACAGAGCAAAATTAAATAACCAAAACTACGGCATGAAAAGCAGCCAGCACGAGATTGTTGCTCGTAACACAAACGAGCAGAGGTAACTTAACGGCAAGTATCGACCCACTTCTTTTTTCATCACTTCGAGCATGCGTCCTTCTCTTTCACGTGGATGTTTGGCACGAATCTTGTCTAGAAAAATAGACGGACAAGCTGATGGATGAAGAAACAAGGGCAACACAATTTGTAGCGCCTAGATGAATTTGATGGCGGTCAAAGTTACCGCACATCAAGGACAGTAAATTTTTTCTCGCTGCCCACGTCGCAATGCCACAGGATGCAAAAAAAAAAACACTGCAGTGTTTCGTTGCGTTGTTTCCAGTGAAAATACGAGTTGAAAGAGCATACAATGTTTGTTTATACGACCATCGCCATAGTAAGCAGTATTATCATTGATTTTTGTAAGAATAGTTATTATTATTCCTAATAAAGTAAGTAGCTACTGCAAGTAAACCATAATCTTCATAGGATATAGTGGGCCCGCACACAAAAACATTTACACTCTGGTAAATAAACCCTCTTGTAAGAAGATTTACAAAACATATTTGGAAATATGGCGAAATAGAAAAAGTTTACGACAAACAATATTTAGCTTACACGATATAACCGGCTAATATGCACGTGGGCAAATAACGGCTTTCTAAATTCGTCACATATTATGTTCGATCAACGGAAGAAAGCTGGACTGTTCGGCGCGGAAAAAATTCGATGAGTGTAGCAGTGAAGATTAATATGCTGGTCTGAAGGGTGCGTTTGAAATAGTCAATGTACCCTTTGTCCTTTTTTTTGACACGCGAAATTTTGCAGGCTGTGTTAGCCTTAGTCTTCAACTAACATTTTCACTTATGATAAGCGAACATGATATTCTAATCGTAACAAAAGGAACTTTAAAGAGGTCTACGTCATTCAGGTTACTAGCTTTAATTTTGAGCTTAAATAGGTAAACGTTTATACCATGTAATTAATGCAACCCTTATTCAGCTCATGGCGCAGAAGTGTAGTTTACATACGAAAGACGATACCATTAGGCAGGTAGCAATCACAGAAATAGTTTCTGTTTTTCTTCCTATACAATCTGTTGTTTGTATGTGCATGAGAAGACAAATAGGAGTATTATAGAGAAGATAGGATGTTAACTAGTAGATTGTCCTTTACACATGCGGAGTAGAACTCCGGTCGGAACACAGCCACGAAATAGCCGACCTTACCTTTTAAATTACTCTGTGCATATACAAAAGCAGATGCTAAAATGGTTTTTGTGTAACTGCAGTGAACGCTCTAAATCGAAGGGCCAAGGTATAAAGCTGTGAAGTAAGAACCCTCATCTATCCTTTGATACTGTATATTTGAGAATCTGCCACATCGCAAGGGAATTTTCCTTGGACTATGTCTACTTCCAGAGCTACTTGTGGGTGCGACACAAGAAAAACTAAAATACCACTATTATGAGTTAACATTTCGCAGACGGCGTAACTTTACAAATTGTACATCTTAAACCAGTAAATGTCTGAGGCATTCACCTCAATGGCTAAAGAAACCTGTCTGTCTGGTCAGACATGTTTTCTCTAGCCATTTCATAATGATACAATCAATACTACAGTGGAACCATAATGATTACCACTGGCCTGTGTGTACCTTTTCGTCTCCGAACACGAACGCAAGTTAGATTGATACGAGCTATTCGGTTGGAAGCAAATTATAAACGTCTTTGTTTCTACTGAATCGCAAAAAGAACGTTATTATTTCCAAAGTGGGGTCTCGATCGTACGCGCGCACAGATACCCCCTGATTTTAGATAGATAACGAAGAAACGCGGTAAACGGTACGTGTTCGCAACCATACAAATCGCCACAAAACAACGACACTAGGACAACAAATACACAACTGTCCTAGCCGAAAATTGCTAAAAGTCAAATGAATCTATACATTAATTATGGCAATAATAATAAGGAGATGTCATTAACTTCTAGACTTTATTCCAGGTTAATCTAATGTCAAGAGGCTTTATTTTTCTTGGGTAATGTTATATTATTTCAATCGGCTCTAGCTCGGACGATATTCATCCACCCCTTGATCCGACAATGGGGTCTGCTTTCGACGTTGGCCAATTTGACGCCGTCTCGATCCGGTCGATTGAATATGGGCTAATCATTGGTCAGGCCCTGACTCGAGCGGCGTTTATGGCTAAAGCGTCTACCGAATACCTCGGAAGAAACAATAGCAGGCTATCATAGGCTGTGATGAACAATGTCTGCATCCCGTGTCAACCCATATTGAAATTATAACGGAGCCGCACAGACGCCCTCGGGGAATATTCGATATCCCTGGGGTTCTCATGCACAACCAAGCTATTGTTGTAAAAGTACCAAATTTGCTGATGGTTGATGAAGTGCATTCCTGTTGTGCGCGCATGGTCAGTACGAACGGTACCTCAAACGCATCTATAGGACAAATTTTTTTTTTCCATATTTTACTCAGATTATAACATTTAGCTGGTTAATGTAGACTTCTTATATTGCTAATTCCACAAACACTGGGCAGAAACTTATTGACAAGAGCAGTTCAAATATGATTCTGCTTGATAACTGAACTTGTGAAAGAGATAAGTTCTACCAGCGTTTTAGCCTGTGCATTGTAATCAACTGTAAGTTGTATTATGTTCGTCGTTTAGGAATGCCATCGAACGCGTTTAAAGGTCACATTGACGGTTGCGTTTCAAAGCGCGTCGTCTACGCGTGCTCGCTTAAAAAAAGGTGCTCAGGGCTTAAGATAGTGAAATGAAGCTTTGTTATAGCTATGGGTCACTTTGTGTCGCTTTTCTTCAGCCGCCTCGTGAGTGTGTCTGCCAGCCTTCGACAATATGTCCATGTTGGTTAGCTGTCGATTCGTGGCGCTGAGACGATTGTACGTTTACTCCAACGGATTTGGAATGACGAGGGCGCAGCCCCATCCAAACAAGCGCTAAATCAGCTGTGGTAAGCCGCCACTTCGACGACGCGCCGCCGCTATAAAGCGACCCGTTGAGGACCCGCGACTCAGCCGAAAAAACGGCTGGTTACGCAGGACGTGGTGTATCCAGAACCGCCGCGAAAGCATTTCATGAAAAGCGACTCCAAGTTGAAGCTACGAGGCGGTCTTCAAACAACTAGGCAGATACTATAGTTAACCGCTGGCCCACAAATTGATATCTAAATCACCATTTTGTCGCGTTCGGTTCCGTTCAAAGAGGCCAATTCGCTATTGACGACGACGACGACGACCTGGACCGCGTGCGTGCGTGTTTAGTATAGCGCTATCTACTTGTATGATAATACACAATTGCAGTCGGATCAACTAAAGACAAGCGGATAGCCACACGTTCAAACAAACACAGACATACAAGCGCAGAGCAGATAAATCATTGTACTACCAACAGCTCCATGGCGTCCGTGGTCAGAACATCAAATGTTACAGTTCGCAAGTAGAAGTTTATACCTGTTAGCTTCTTGACTAGAGCTATCGACTTCAATGTGAAAGACGAGCAGAGCTCAACCGTGGTTATTTGTATGCGTGGTGCCGATGATACAAATGCTAAGATCAAACGGTCGGAGCATGAAACGGTTTCAAGATGTCGGTAGAACACGGGGCTAAGGGGCGGTAATGGCCAGCTATTGTTTGCAATAGCAGCGGGAACAGCAGCTGACTGGACTTCGTCGACTCGATGACAATCTGCGGTTATTGGGTCCGACCCGATAGACCCACTAGATAACTTTGCAGACTTCAAATGTATGTCGCCGTCAACGCTTTTGTTGACGATCCTGCGACCTCATCAAGCGACAGAATCAGCTGGCAGCCCGCGGCGGACAAAAGCCCTACATCGATGTGTCTGATGTACGACAATGACGATCTGGTGATGAACTCGGTTTGAGTAAGACATCCAGTGACAATGACTTCAAGCGACAGAGTGCCGAAGAAAAACGGGACATTGGTTAATGATGTAGACCGAATCATCAGCTGGAAAGGGACTGGCGAAACAAAAGCCGTATCCAAATTGGAGATCAAAGGGTTAGTAGTTCTTGCGCACTTTATCGTCACGCTTGCCAATCAGATGCAGCTCATGGGGCATACAGGAAGATTAGATTATAGAATAAGCGCGATCCCTGAGATAATTAACAGACGGATGATCTATAAAATAAGACTATTTGAAGACAGTCTGAGGCAAAGTTTATGTGTCTAGAGAGCTGACAAAAACTGTATCGGGGATGGGCGCAATATACATATGCGATGCTCTAATCAGAATTGGTTTTCCATTGATTTCTAGCTTCGTTATTACCATGTACATAATAAATGTGCACATACGACACCAGCTAACACATGAGATAGCCCTTAAAATTGGCTACTGACGAGGGAGTTTTCGTCCAAGCTTTGATCACAGTGTCGATAGCCAATTTCCATATAAAAGATTCTTAAAGCGTGCAATTTTTAGCCAGCGATGGGATCTTGATAACATTGTAGCTTGAAGTCGGAATGCCAGAATTTTGTCCTAATCTTGGCCGTACCCAAAAAGATAGGGCGTGGGTGGTAATGTCGTAGCGCATTGCGCGACACCCAGCTCAACACTGTATAACCACTCGCGAAAAGCATCGAATATCGGTGAAGCCGGACGAAAGAGTGCTTTTCGTATTGTACATGATAATTATCAACGATATAGAGAAGTTTATCAGTATAGCGTACTTTTTAGTCGACTAACAATAGCAAGAGTGACCTTGGAATAAGAAGGAAAAACCATCATAAGGCAATGATATAAATATGTACATATTTTGCCATGAATAGAAATCTGTTGGGATGCTTTAGGCGAAGCCGTTGGATTCTATAATTAAATAACCTCTGAACTAGAACTATTGTTTTCAACTGCTACGTATTAAACATAGTCTCCTACGTTCTTTATTTCGGCGTTTTTAGCATCTTATCGTACGCTTAGTATATCTGTGTGCGTTCTTTTTTTATGATCTTGACTTTTTGGGTAGGCAACAACGAGCGCCCAGATACTATAGAGGAAAAAGCTTTTAACTGGAATTGACTGGTCTCGAATCATCTACAGACAGTGGAGCGCGTTTCTAAAATTTTGACCAGATCGTCCATGCACGCTGGTAACAACGTGTCAAAAATACCGAGCCGCCGCCACCACCACCACCATTAAACCATTGAAACATTGTGCTCGCATGAAAAGTCCAACCAATGTTCGCCGACGGACTCACAAATAAAACACAAAATGGTATTTAACGTTGTGAACGTAATACGCTCGCACAAGTTTTACTGTACATTGGTTTATAGCTCAACCGATTTGCTAAGGCAAAATGGAAGGTTAGGTGAAACGTGCTCGATACTGGCAAAATTAGGGTGCACACTTGCAGTCTGTTTCGGTTTAGCGAACGGATGAGATAAATTGCTCGATTAAGAAATCTAGACTGTGTAACAGGTAACAGAGTAGGCTGATTTCCGTGACTATGTTACGATAAAATTTCTCTAACTTGGAAAATTTTTCTATAGACATACGAATAATAGTAGTTCTTCCTTTGACATCCATGGCGTGATTGATCCCATAATTCTAGTCAAACCTGTAGAATTTCCAGTAATCCATCCCAATGATAGAACTCAGCGGTGGAGTGTTTGCCCAGTAAACTCGGAATTTGTTTTGTTCTGGGGTGCCTGAAGGAGTGAGTGCTCAACCAACGACAACGAGGAGTCTCTGAGCGAAATTTCGGGGAAACCTAACGGATACGCATCTATTGGCGTTCTATACCAACTATCTGACCGCTACCAAACTCTATCTGCATACCTAACCATCTTACCCGCTAACGCTCGCATATCATGTACGGATCTAAATTATTCAATGACACCTATACTAATTGCATAGTAAAATACTGTATATACAATCGCCGCTTCACCTGAAGCAACCAATGTGCATTCACTACCTCTGCCTGCGCGCGTGTCGAATCCAATCACATAAATATTACATTGTAAAAAACGGCCCAGAAGTTTCTCCAGCGGATACCTAGAGGGCGCCACGGTGCACTTCGGCGGCCTCTCCTCTCATTGGCGCAGCGTAGACGTACGGTGATAATGGCGACGGAACGCAAAATGTCCGGGACAGTGGCCCGATGAACAGCGAAGTCCGTTAAATTGTAAAGTGCGGTGACGCCTCCTGAAGCTAGAAAAGCGGCAGCCGCAGCAGCAGCAGCAGTTGCACTTCGTTGTTTTTTATCGGGGTGGCGATCATCGCCTGTGAGCGCCATCCACGAGTCATGTCAAAATAGAGTCACCGCTACATTGCGCTCTCTAATTCTCTCTCGTTATGTGCTGATCCTTTTAATTTTTCAATTCTCCGTAATTCGTACGCCGGTCAAATAGATCGTATAATATATTCAGTTAATTGCAGCAATATCATTATGGAGGTAATGGCCACGAAGTGGCGAAGTACGTGAGACATAAGGCCGGAAAAACTACCACGAACTTTACGCATTAGAGGGATTGGTCTAGGCCAGCATCGTAATAATCGCTAGTGTGATGATCAAGTTCTATGCTATTCTATGCGAAGAATAGAATATTATGGCGACAATTGTGCCGCAGATATCACGAATTAACCGAAGCACGAAAAAAAATAGGTGGTTAAAGAATATTTATACTCTAATGAAGAGTGGGTAAGATAAGACAGCTAAATAAGTACGCTGATTTATAGGGGAATCTATTGAAGCATCCAAAACCCCTAGAGGATTTTGAGAGGGTGGTATTTGGGCGATGAAATTATTCTGCCGATACTTTTTGTTTTGAGAGAGGGGAGGGGTGCTTGTTGAGAAAAGCTGCCCCAACTTTTTCAAGGACGATCTTATTTTTCCTTGCCGTCAAATAACGGCTATTACAATACTAGTTGCAGTGATGTTAATTATCATCTAATCTTACTGGAATAGAAAAAAATTCACTCATGAATTCCCACTGGGTGTACAAAGGTCAAACCGAGCACACACTGGATCACTTGCTTAAAGCCAAACCAGCATTCTTTTTTGGTTCAGTTATATATATATATATAAGCAAGTGATCCAGTGTGCGCTCGGTTTGACCTTTGTACACCCAGTGGGAATTCATGAGCGAATTTTTTCTAT
>NW_019215445.1:0-12515 GCF_002532875.2 Varroa jacobsoni | reverse complement strand
AATACTAGTGCTTTTGCAGGTACCAGTAGCCGCGGCAGTGGCAGAAACGTTGGCGCTGTATCGCGCGGAATGAATTTTATGGGGCTACTGTAGTTGGGGCAGTGGCAGCAGACGGTACCCCTACTACTACTGTCAAAAGCAGCGATGGCAGCGCGCGTGTGTTCGTTAGTCACTCTTTCTTCAAAATAGACTGCGGTCCGACAACGAAACCACGCGCGCAGAGCCACCCTTGGCTCCGTTCGTCGCGAGCGGCGTTGCATTGGTAATCGTCACGCGGTTGTTTTCCTTACTATTACGTGTTGTGTCTGTTGTGTACTTGATGAGCGGCCAGGACGGCGACCAGGCCTTATAATTATTTCGCTAGGAAGAGACACACCCTGCAAGGTAGAGTTGGACAGAAAGCCAAAAAGAGTGCAAAGGCCTTCAGGATCCTTTACTGAAACGTTTCCCTAAGGTGCAAACTTGGCCTTTGCTGGTGCTACTTAATGTAGTATAGATTTAGGGCGACAAATCTATGTTACAAATAAGCGTGCTCCCTTATCCGACTATTCATGTAGGAAAAATTGCCAGCAGTTTTATGATTAGCTAACCTGAGAACGGCTCATGTGAGTAACGGCAACAGACTTATATCAGATTCGGAAGTAATCAAAAGGGGAGCTGGTCTCAGTCCTTGCTGTGTGCAGGCCGTAGACGCTATGAACCCAAACAGCTAAGATAGAAGTGTATCTATTCGAGCCGAGATTCATCGATTATAACACGAATCCAATTAAAGTAGGCCAACAAAACGGACACGGGAATGTGACAAGCGTGGCCACAGTGATCTTTTAATCGTGTCGGATTTAATGAATATTCGAACAAAGTTGTACTAGTATTAAAAAGTATCATTAATCAGTAAGGTTCCTTTGCCCCGTTTGATGCGTTACGTTCACCTTGCTATCCGTCTTTATTTTCGTCATTGACATAAACGCGCAGTAACATTATTTCAAGTCGCACGTACGAAGGAGAGTCGTGTAAACTGCGATCTCCAGTGGTCTGTCATCTGCAGACTCTTGCCATCATCATAACGCACGTCGAAGCGATCATCTGCGAATCATCGGTCCCGTAGCACCAATTGACTGCCCCTCCCACATACCTCTCTCTCTCTCTCTCTCTCTCTCTCTCTCTCTCTCTTCTATCATAAAGTCCCTGAAAGCCATTCCAGAGTCACGTTGCCTCGTCACGCGCTGCCGTTTAGCCAAGTGGTAGCAATAATGGTATATTAGAACATCTGGAATTTGTCCGTCAGTGCTAGGCCCCTCTCTTTTACTATGCTCTGCGCTCTCTACGAATGACGGCTGCGAATTCAACAACAGCGGCAGCTGCTGTATAGCGGCTCAGCGCCTGTGCGCGACCCTCTCCGTACCACCTGTTGGTGCGCTACAGGATTCCCCGAGAGTTTCGTCATTGACGACGACGACAACTAGAAAAATAGACACGGAAGAAGGGAGACTGCGTGTGTGTCCTTGATCAGCTCTCGGTCTTTGCTCGGCGGTGGAACATGCTGCTGCTGCTGCTGCTGACACTAAATAATATAGATTGTGTCTTCAAAAGTGATGTACAGACGATTTGTAACAGCACTGTGTAACAAACTCTGCTGTTCTGTTCCTGCAGGAATCTTCGCACGCGAAGCGTCATTTTAGGTACTAGCACTTGTGAACGCAATGCAAATGCTGGCCGATTATTTAACCTGTTCCGTCTGTACGGCCCCCACGAAACTTTCATCTTTGCTATAGAAGACTCGCACTCGAAGAAAGTACCGGCAGGCTACTGTCATTGATCAGTTCCGTTCATACGCTAACTACGTCGTTCCTCATGGATTCTTCAAAGCTCACATCGTCAGCCCATCGAGAACGCTGTGGCCCGTTTTGAGCGGTTGTTTATCGCCAGCTGAAGTGACTTCACTAGAAAGCAATTAACTAGCTTTCTATGAGCGCCTGTGATGCTATAACGGGTACCTCTATTTAATTATGAATTTCCTTAAAGGTGACGAGAAGTCGCTCTATCAAAAATCCGTCTGTAGCAGAAGTTCAGCCGACGTTTGGCTGCTGCTGCTGCTGCAGTGACTACGGCCATAGACACAATCGACGCTTGCCACATTGTGATTAGGGAGCATCGGTGATCGTGTGCTGTTGTTTATCTATGAGACAAGGCTTAAAACGAGTTCATTGCCCAGGGACTATAATAGTACTAGCGTAACTCGCCCCTCCATCTAAGGAAGCTATTCGTGAGCGTCACTTCGATGTGCCGTCGGTCGAAACTGGAAGTTTTCCTGTATTTTGGCTAGTAAAGGTGTTCAATACTAATATTTGCTCATATACGGCTCGAGTATGTGTTTTGGATGACATATAAAAGCTTTACTTGACTAACAGGATTGGCAGGAAATTGGCGAAGCTAGGACTATGTATGTCGATGCACGAGGAGAGTTCGTTTGTATTTGTGGCCAAATTTTCAATTCGAATATATAGGTGATTGCAACACTATCGGACCTCTAGTAGCTGCATGTATTTTTACGTCAGTGGAAAGAAAACGATAGTCATTCAAGCTTATCAAAAGGACAAAGTGAGCACGCGCTTAAGTGCACGTTAACGAATAGTACAACACAGTAAGGACAATACGTCTCGTTTTGTATTTAGCTAACTTGTACAAAGTAACTTGAATTGCGAATCGAAGGCAATTCTTAATTACATGACCTTTAATTAGATTTTTTTTACAAACCTCCTATTAAACCCTTTTTCGAAAGAATATAATTTCAAGCGTTGGATATTTTATACTAAGTAAAATGGCTATCAGATATTACACTGCAATGTGTCAGCCGATGTCACTTATCGGCGCGGTCTTAAAGAGGGCCAAGATATTGAAGTCAGTTTTCACGAACAAGCGCATGCTAGGCACGAATTATCCAATACATTTCTCAATAACCTAATTCGACTTTAAGCTAATATCTCGATTGTGTAGCCTTAAAGGTTTATCTAATTATTTGACAAATGTACCGTGTGTGTCGCCCTTCCATCTCCTGCGCTATACCTCACCCGCGCGTACGAATTCAGACATCGTCAAAAGACACCTGCTTGAACGTCCGCCCATTGTAGTATTGCTCAAAGTAGCAGTCAGTGAGATCAACATGTGCGGGATGTGCGCTGTACATGGCTGGATATATTTAGGTCGTGCCGTTCGTTGTGCGTTTTCTGCGCGTCGGTGACGGTGCCGACGTGTCCGGCGTCTCGTCTTCTAAAGACGAATGCGGGATGGCTCCGAATCGACTGTCGTCGACTAGACGTTTTAAAAGAACACTCCGCTAGCGTTCGTTTTAGTTAGGGTTCCCTTCAAAACACCGAACGGACTGTTCGCTCCGAGGACGAAGCGACCGATTTGTCGACGAGGGCACTTCCTTGTCGTTGCTGGCAACGACAGGCATCCACGGTTCGAATCAACGTCACCCTGCTGCCGCGGTCTCAAACTACTCCGTACGCGTCCCACGATGCACGAATCATGTGCTTGTTGATGTAATACAGATGCTAGCCATTCGCAACGCTTAGCCACCGTTACGTTGATAACGGCCAACAACTTCGATCTGGCAGCATCTACACACGCACCAAATACCTAAGTTATGAAGATAAGGTTATGCAAAAGGCTGATACAGAGAAAGAAAGGGAATGGCAGGAAGGGCGAGAGATGGTCCTAGCAAACAGTAGCAATCGAACTAGCAAACCATAAAAGGTCCTTTATATATGTGTTGGGAAGAGATCTGGTGTTTAGTAGCTGTTGCCTTGTGGTGCTTCATGGTGGATTTTAGTTAATATGATCCAGAGCTTCAAGAAATCACCAGCTTTACGTTAACTAACTTCCGTATTTTTCTTTGTATGTGTATGCGTTGCAGACGAGCAGGCCAACTGCCGTTCAGAGCAAAAGCATGGCGTTCTCAGAAACAACGGAAGCAAGTGAGGCACGTAGAACAGTAATTGGCAAAGTCACAACCGCACCCTCAGCAGCTCAAGACGCAGCGAAAGAGGTGTCCGATGAAGACTCAGGGGTCGAGATGATTCTGGAGTCTAGACAGTCTTCATCGTCATGCCCATCGTTTTCACCAGCATCATCCATAATCACCCGCAAATATCTTTTGCAGCACCAACGGAAAACGATTCATCCAAAAGAGCGGAGTCACTCCGAGCTGCAACACAGCTTCTGCAGTGATTCCAGTGTTAGCGATCAGGAACGGCCGGGTTCCCACGACTCAGGCTTACGACTGGGAACCATCAGTCCGGACGGAAGCCTCGATCTCAGCTTCAAAATAGGTACTGAAACGTTCAGCACCATTTCACGAGTGTCTAATTGCGATGTAGGTGTCTCTCGCGGCAGTTCACTATCCTCGTCAAGGCCAGCATCTATCAACGTCGTTGTTGCAAGCCAGCCTAAAAGGATCAAGCTAGAAAGTGACAGCCAAGTCGTGCGGCAGCGACGTATAGAGGCCAATGCGAGAGAAAGGACTCGAGTTCACACCATAGGGGCGGCCTTCGAATCTCTCCGAAAAGCGATACCTGCCTATTCTAACGGGCAGAAGCTATCCAAGCTAGCCATTTTGCGGGTAGCTAGCTCGTACATTCTGGCACTGTCATCACTACTCGAAGATAGTCATGAGGGCTTCGAAGATGCTGTGCAAGCATGTTCATCAGCCATCCATCTCGATGGCAAAGTGCGTAAAAGATAGCCGACGGAACAATGCGATAATGAATTCCATAAATCCACCCACGACTGTCGATATGAGCCAAATGAAGTAGCTAACGAGAACGACACATGCGGCCATTCGTACCAACGTATCATCACCATTGTGTTGAATTAATTAATCGAGACATGTCTGCTTGCCTAACTACTATACATTTGACCCAGCAGCCACTGATAATGCAACTGCCGTAGATGCCCAGCTTGAAAAATTTGCCGAGGTCCAAGTAGCGGCGTTAACGTCAGCAACGCCAAGAACCATTGCCGCAGCGTTTGCACACTCCGGGCGTTGTTAGTAATTCAAGATCGAGTAAACAACATCAAGGATGCGTAATACGTGCGCCTTAATTGCGTAGCAAAATCCATCATGCGAAATAATTTTTCCAGCCGGCGGCTGAAGCTTATCAGACTTACGAACCAATAACCGCGAACGGGGGTCGTAGCAAAGCAGACTGACAGATTTTTAGTTCAAGCCATAGATTGGCAGCGTAGAAATTGTTCTTGCTGCTTCTTAACAGTCCATGTGCTGGGACAGATCTGTTTGCAGGGAGCCATTGCGGACACAGAGAACTCGCACATTCCGTATAGAGATACGAACGACAGGTCAACCGGCGCGCTCACGCATTCAGAACCTCCTATGTACTCAGGCAACGTGAAAAATCGATATGACGGTATTGTTAACCGTAGGTGAAGGCCACATGAAGGTCCACTAATCTTTATAAAATAAAAAAAGAAACGCTATATAAAAGGAGGTAAAATATCGTATAACGTAATGCCGAATTAACGGAGGACGTCGGTACTACCCGGTAGAGGTTAACAAAATAGCACTTACAATCTATTATAGATTACGTTTATAAATTTCTCATATTCAATGTAGACTGCCAAGCAAACTTCAGTGGCAACAAATGCACCACCGGAGGCTAAAGGTCGACGCACCAATAAAAGCTGGTCAGAAAGTAGCGCACACGATAAACATCAGAGAAAGCGGTAAATATTAGTGTAAAAAAAGGTAGTGCTATATAGAGCGATTCGATGATAAGAATACACTTCAGTGCGGTGCGGGTCTGATAAGTAGAAGGGGTAGTTCAACAGGGGTCTAATAACTAGCAGGACCTAATGATGCTGTATGCAAAAAAATGTTACCTTGTACATAGGTTTATTTGTTTAAAGGTCGTTTGTACATATAATCCATATAACTTGCTATATGAACGAGGCTGAGAAAAAAAATAGTCTTACATGCATGCTCATTAGATTTTGCTGCATGTTTTATTTGCATATGATTGTACAAGATAAAAACAAAGTTTACGCAAAATCTAGAGAGAGAGAGAGAGAGAGAAATTGTCGCATTGTTGAAATTAATACATTTTATTAACGCATTCTATTTAACCAATACATTAGTGGTGTTTTATTATTACATTATAACTATAATCGCCTGCTACCCAGTTAACTGTCCATGTATATATATATATATATATATATATATAAAAACATCGCAATAATTTAATTATTTAGGCTCGGAATATGTAAAACAACAACAAAGCAGCAGATCGTTCCTATAATTAATGAGGTTCCGCTGTTTCTGTAAACTGCAAAACTTCTGGTCGCTTCTGCAAAGCCCCCAAATTGGTGTGAAGCCCACCAACTATTTCTACAGGACTATTTTCAAGAGCTCTCTCTTATGTCCTAGCTAGCTTTACCTTCGCCGAAGTATCCCCTGTGAGTGGAAAAAATTATTCGAAATTCTGCTGGCTTGATAACCGAAGAGTGGTGAGTGTCAGACTCTATAATAAAACGATTACCGTTCGTTGCCAGAGGTTCATGTAGGAAGTGGACCAGATATGGCCATCTCGAAAAAAGATTCAAAAAGAGCATCAGATGAAATTTTACAAGGCTTACTCCTGCCCTGCGTTGAAGGTCGTTCTAATAGGAAAGAACCACTCTCTCAAAACTGTGCTACCCCGCTGGCAACCCGAACATAACAGCAATAATGATAGTAGTACTAATAATAAGCGAAATACAGATCCTGCTACCGTGTTTTCTCTGTATTTAAATGGAAGTCCGATTAGAGTCAGCATGCCAATGGGGGTAAGCACATCACTTCGAATTTGAATCTAGAATCCTCACACGACATGTCCTAATGGCACTTAACCCCATAATCAACGTCCGAGGCCTCTGCAATAGTTGAGAGAGGAGCACGGTTCAGTACTTCTTTCAGTACACGGTTCAGAATTTTCTTTTAGTGTTTGTTTTATAGCCTTTTAAATCTTCAGATGCGTAGACTTATCAACGCAATCGGATTCGGAAGTCTATATTTGTTTAAATAGCGGTAGGACTCTTCTTCGCTAGCATAGCCTGACGGCTGGTAGGCCGCTACCAGATAGGTCGAAAGGAATATAATCGAAACGGCTACGGCCCCAGCCGGTATTCGCTAGGACTAATGAGCAACTAGATAATAATTGTCGATTAAGCCAACCAGCCCGCATGATTAAAGTCAACTGTAGCTGTGATCATACAAATCCGAATTACAGGAGAGTCAGATCAGTGCTATATTATTATAGATCTTCTAACGGAAGGATGTTCTATAGATAACGTCATTATACTTATAAATTAAATAGGACACGACGATTCAGCGCTCCGCACTACCAGATGGCCTCACAGTTACCTCTTAAGCGATCTGACAGAATGGGACACGTAAAAATTTTAGTTCAAGAATTTTAGTTAGGAAAAAAATAGCGGAAAGAAGCATATATATATATATATATATACACATATAATCGTAAGGGCACACATGGAACGAGTAAGCAGCCCGAATGTTAAGTAAGTTTCCTAAAATGCAAAATTTGTGTTGAGGTAATTGTAAACATTACGAAGCCAGTGGTCTAAATAAGCGCTACGTGCAATGTCCTAGAAGCATCGGGGCAATCACCAGTTGCGGTTAGCGCTCTCTAGCATAACAAAGTGACAGGAGCAAGAGATGTGTGAAGATGCCCTTTTACAATCTTGTCTGCTTAACAAGTCCAAGTAATGTTTCTATACCATTCGTTGAGAGCCAACGAGAACTAGCGATCTAAAACAAGTAGACGTTCGATAATTGACAGTCCTTTTTCCTATTCGACGAGACAGTGTCCGATAAAGTTAAGAGCTTCGCTAATTAACAGCAAAGGAAACAGATTGAAATAAGCTAGTTAATTCAATCTCAGCAACAATTCAACATTGTATCGGCTTTGATACATCAAATACGATGATGCCATCGTTTGCTAGCGAATTCGTCAAGATACCGGACCTATAGTATGATGCACATGCTGAAGGGCCAAAAATTGTCGAGGTCAAAGGGTAACTGATGTCTCGCTATTCGGCAGGTTGTACACAGTTGAAATGATATCGCTGTATCAATAAGGGCCCCTCCAGTCGTGACCTTGGGGCCTACGTCTAGCTTTGAAAAAACCACGCGTTAAGGACGTAGAGGGAAACGCTGCGCATATCGGCGAATCATCACATCACTGGCAAGTTGGCCATACCCATTGCACTACCTTCAACAAAATCCACTTGGTTAGCCAGCGAGGTTTTCGCCTACTTGAATCGAAGGGCAAATATGTTGCCTGCTGTGTTCATGCGGCGACCCATTGATTGTACGATGGCCTTCTGTTACGGGGATAATTTAGTGAAAATTCAATATTGAAGATAATAATGTAATGCAAATGGATAGCTTTGTCTTTAACAGTACGCAAATTTTGTCTGGATATAACCTCGGCCCGTCCTTCATGGCCTGCCTCTACCACGCCGCATCTCCTGACAACGGTCGCTTCGTTCTACTCTTCATACCGGAAGCCGACTCTGTAAAAAACAGTACCTGTCAATCTAAGTCACCCATTCTATTAGTACAACAAATATACTGACAACGAAATGGAATCGGCCTACGACAGTACAGATTTATGTTGAGAATCGGGCTTATCTAACGCCTACGGTTAGATAATATGCGCAGTCCTGTGTATTCGAGTTTTCAAAAGAGCCAACGTTAAATTTAATATTAAACGATTAGGATTAACACGTCCACTCGATCCTTCTGATACATGTCAACTCGGCGTTCGTTGGACAGCGTTAACTATATCGGAATCACCTCGTATATTTTGAGTAAAGGTCCAATTATATATAATTGTACATAGTAATAATAGATTGATAAATACTAGCATGTTTTGCCTGCCGATGCTGATAAAATACGTCCTATCCTCTGTCCTTTGATTGCATATATAGGTTGCGTAGCCTATCGAATGCGAGAGTTGCTTTCTGTGAACAATTGCCACTGTTCACCGGCCGTCGATGCTGTTGCACACTAAATTGACAGTGCCTGCTGTGGTCTGATAAAGTGAACCGCAAGCACTGATTTGTATCAGCTTCACAGCTAAGCCCGTTGTCTTTCAGGTTGATGACCTGATTTGGCCTAGTTCAGGACTTTGCCGCGACTACGATAGCTCGTGCCGTTACATTTAGAGCAGAGTTCGCCATATGAATCAGCAGGTGGCTGCCATGATCCTGACTATTTTTTTTTTTTTTGATACGCTAAAAAAAAGCCCACAAGCAATTCTTTAATAGAATCTACTATATAATATGCATCATTGTCAACAGCTCACTTGCTGATTCGAAAGAAGCGTATGTGTTGGGGAAATTAAGCAGGGGTACGAACAGGAACGTGGCGCAGATTACGCCAAACAGGGTCGCATCATTGTTATTATATTTCGTAGTTTAGCAAGAACAGATAGGTTTACTCTCCTTTCACATGTATATGTGTAGATGCTTCACATAAAATCTGCTCTATGCGTTATAATATGTAAACCCGATATGAATACGCTGTCACTATTAATTTCCGCTTACACACCATTATATCCTAATTGATTTGATGCAAGCAAAAAAGCGGCACCGAATGTCTGCATCTACTCTATAAAATGGTCATATAGCTCAAACTGTCTCACACTGACTGTGTTACAAATACGGATCTCCAGAATGTTGCCTGTAAATACTCAGCCGCCAACATGAGGTTTTAACATTTCTATAAAATGAGGCAAAAACGTTCGTCTTCGTTTCATTACGGTTCAGTCTGTAATAGTCGGATCGCAGTTCTAGTGCTTGGCTCAGCGAGCGCTTTCGAGGTAACTTCTTTTCTTTATCATAATTTCTGTGTTTTCATCTTTTCTGGCTTCGCACTCCAGCGTAATTTCCGGCGGGGCTCGCGCGATGATCGTTATACCTGTTGATTGTTCGGCTGTGTGCCTGCCTGCCTGCCTGCCTGCCTGCGTCTGCTTCGGTGGCTGGCTCGAAAGTACACGCGCGCAGGCCATAAATTCTCCTGTCGAGGAGAGGATGGTGCGAAAGTGTGATAGAGACACGAGTTTGATAGCGTTGTCGGCTGCCATACATAGCTCGACCGCCTGTCGTTCAGGTCGTACTATGGTCCGTAGTCGCTGCTTACGCGACGGATGGCACTGGTGCGTAAGCAGCCAGCTGCCGAACGTTAGAAGCCATCCGGAACCTCAGCAGTGAAGCCAGACAGTGTAACGGCGGCATCACATGCAGATTGCGGCGAGAGGTCCGTTTTTGGTTGGGGGTTTCGTTTACCTCAGAACACAAAACGAGGAGAAAAGAGGGAGAAGGGTAATAAGGGGTAGGGGGTCAACACCAGAAAATATCATTGAAAACAATACTTCTGCTTTAACTGTAACAGCAGCACGAGCACGGACTCGTGGACTGGTTATCAGATACATGGGAAACGCTACAAATACGCTGTTTAAATCGGCGAACTTACTAAAGCAAATCTAATCGTATTGTTAAAATAACGTGACTACTAGGCAATTCAAATAGCGTGAAGCACTAAGTAGAAACTCGGCTCTAAATTGCGGTCAGTCTAGCGATCCGTTGTCGGTCCTGTGCGCGCATGTAGAAGGCGCTGTGTAGAAGGCGCTTACCTTATCGTCAATAGCCATACAAGCGAACCAGAAAAGTTGCCAATAGTCCAACATTTATCTAGATAAATCCCAGCACCATAAAAATATTGGCCATAGACTTTTACAGAGCTTCGAAGGATCGACAGCCCACAATCGAATTGCGAAACCGGACTAATTCGAGCGGTGGCAGAAATTGGTCAGCCGATAATGTCCTGTACTCGAGCCCTCGGTTTAAATAGGAACAAGGTTTCACTGGTACGGTTCTTCATATTTCTAGACCAGCGGCAATGTCCTTTTTGTTACCCGTAAAGAATTAAAGTTACATTCGAAATGGGCGGATTTTCTGGTAAGCTAGTGTGGCCATAATGCTAACAACTGAATAAAATCCGATTGATATTTAGCCGGACACGTGGAATCTATGATCTCGAGTATTATCGGTATCATGTTTTAGTTGCGCTAGTTTATTTAGCAAGTATTTGTGGACGTTATCACTATCAAAGATAAAACAAAGTGACTCTTTAGATTAGTTTCGATTAGAGCAGAATTACAATTCAAGTTAAGTAAATTCGATCCAGGTCTCGGTTGCGTGAAATAGAGACGAAGAAGGACGATGCATATATAGTATTTCACTGAAAACCTATCTGTTTATACACGAGCTATTGTACTCCTTTTACTGGCTAATCAGCGTAAAAGCTATATGTTTATTATTCCCTTTCAGTACTACACGCAGTGATATCTTATTTTAGATAGAAGTAAAATGTAAAACGCTAAAACGGTAATCGCTGATCAGTGTCGGCAGCACAAAACGTTCAATATGTTGATGTGAGAATACTTCTGCTGTACACATCCCGCTCAATATGTACAAAGTGTAACAGAAAAAAGGACACTACTAACGGTAATGAGTATTTTGACTGCTTCTTCACCTATAGAATGTGAGGCGGGCAAAAAGGACAGCTAACAAAATCCTTCTTGCTCTTTCGTCGTTATATCGTCTAAGCTTCTCCCAGGGGAAACGGGGTAGTCTCACAACTATGGAATAAACAGTCGAAGACACACAAGCAGGCGAAAGCCATGAAGCAGAAGGGCTGAATAGCTAGAAAAGGCCACTAACAACCGTGGGCGTTAAGGTGATAGGGAAAAAGAGATGACTCTGTGCTTCGTTCAAAGGAGAGCTGTAGATTAGAGAATAGGACGAAACCCGGTGTCACGGTCTGTTGGACGAATGTTGCCAAATGCAGATGTTAAAGTGAATCATGCAGTCAGGCATTGAGGTACAAGCAGTCCTTTACACGTTCTGGCCTAGAACCTGGAAAACCAGTAAGGCGTACATACAGTCTAATACAGACAAAACGAATTTCGTTATTGATGATGCATGAATTAAACGTCTAGATATATAGCAGAAGAAAACCCATTAGTTCACCAATACCTGCCGTTAGTCTACTGAAGCTGCATGGACGAGCATTAGTCAAAAATGACCGAACACAATTTCGGAGCATCTATTTTTTTAACGTGTTTTATTAATGGAAAACGTCTTGAGAAAGCTTACTTGAGAATTTTGTATATACAAATTATATATATATAGCTAAATTTACGATATGAAGGTAAGTACCTGTAATAACTAGTTGTTATTGTTGTTGGTGTAGAGGTCCACAGGCCGGCTTTTCCCTGACGTTTCAGAGAAAAAACCATTCGAAGGGATCAACCGTTTCTGACGGCGACAGGTAGGTTAACTCCAATAACATTATATGCTCACTATCAGTTTAGTTCTACTCTACATCACTTTTTTTCCTAGTATTAGCGTATTGTTTTATACTTCGAGCACTG